>NC_025693.1:7973022-7973815 GCF_000633955.1 Camelina sativa
CAGAAGCCAAACCCAGCCAAAACAGCGACGAAATACCATAGAGAACTCAAAGAAACAACCACATAAGCACCAAATCACATAAAATCTAGAGATCTTAGCTTAGATAAGCCATGGTCATGTACTCACCTCTTTCAAGAAGATTATGACCAACAAGAACGAATTCCTCACTCCTAGCAAGCTTCTAACACCTTCCCAGCCTTAGATCTCCCAAGAACAGCAAGGAATCTCTCAATCTCTTCCCAAAAGCTCAAGAACACTTTTCTCTCTTTCTTTTTCTCTAAAAGCGGCCAAATAACACAAAAACACGACCCTAGGTCTTTTTCCCCCTTTTACAACTCGATTTAGGGATTGCCTAAACCAACCACGCAAACCGGACAATTAAAATTGAACCGACCAAACCGGCCATAGCTGGTGTCGATCGATGCCTCACTAGAAGGTGTCGATCGACACCCTTACCAAATTACCAAAAATTGGTTTGCGGGTGTTAAAATTCTCCCCCACCAAACTAGATTTGTCCTCGAATCTCGAACAACCATCAGCCAAGGACTCCCGTGCAACCGTCTCCACGGCCCGCACTCCTCCGACCGATCTACAGAAGGTCACCTCTAGGCGATAGACTCACGCTCCAGGCGTCATTTGCTCTTGACTTTTTGGACTTTCCTTTACTCATAGGCCTAAACCTTGAGTTTTTATTGGCTCCTCATCAGACCTAAGTCTCCATGCCAAATGTTGGCTCCTCATCAGGTTGAAGCCCGCATGCCATAATATATAAGGAAAAGTCCAAACTCGTCTC
>NC_025693.1:7973875-7974515 GCF_000633955.1 Camelina sativa
GAAGAGGGTACTTGTTCTTCACAGTGACCCGGTTCAAACCCCGATAAGCAATACACAACCTGAAACTTCCATCTTTCTTCTTCACAAACAACACCGGCGCTCCCAACGGTGATACGCTAGGACGGATGAATCCCTTACTCAATAAATCCTCAAGCTGCTTCTTCAGCTCTACCATCTCTGCTGGAGCCATCCTGTAAGGAGCTTTGGATAACGGCATCGTCCCTGGTTCCAGTTCAATGGTAAAAGGATCCGACCGAGATGGTGGGAATCCCTGCAAAGACTGAAACACATCCTCAAACTCCTCCACTACCGGAATACCGCTAACCGTAGACTTCCCCACTGACTCTGGCATAGATATTGTAACCAAATAAGCCTCACGGCCCTTCTCGATCATCTTCCCAGCCTGAATGGCTGAGATCACGAGACTCCCCAAAGTCGGTGTAATACCCTGGAATACCAACTTCCCTCCTGAATGCTCAAACTCCACTCTACCCCGATGGCAATCCAAATGCACCCTATGTCGATGCAACCAATCCATCCCGAGAATAACGTCATACAGCTCCACTGGACTGATAAGCAAATCTGCTGGCCATGACTCTCCTGCGATCTGAATATCAATTCCTCTAGCCCGTCCAATCAC
>NC_025693.1:7976203-7976728 GCF_000633955.1 Camelina sativa
TGCCACACTCACGGAATCCCGCGGAACACCCTGCAACTCGCCAACACCCTCAGCTGTCACACTCTGGTCCTCGGTCTCACTAACCACTGGGGCTCTGCCCTTACCACGACCACGTCCGCGACCACGTCCACGTCCACGACCTCGACCAGCCACAGCATCCTCTCTAACCATCTGCACTACCATGAACAGAAGGCTAAGCAAACAATTTCTATTATAACACAGAAACATAAACTCACCGTGGAATCACACACTCGGCTCGAAGAGGATGTTCTAGGACTCCATGCCACACACAATTGACTAACTCACATAATCAATCAAGACATGCAATCCCAAACATCTACAACAGAAACCTAGTGAACCCAAACCTAGAACCGTAAGGGCTTTGATACCAAAATGAAACAACCGACCTTTTTTTTTAATAATAAATAATAAGTATAATATAATAAAATAAACTACAGCTAGTGGTCCCATACCCACTAGCCACCTAACCACAAACACATTCAACAGCGGAATAACATAATCAAT
>NC_025693.1:7977065-7977156 GCF_000633955.1 Camelina sativa
TCCATGCATTCTCAGAAGCCAAACCCAGCCAAAACAGCGACGAAATACCATAGAGAACTCAAAGAAACAACCACATAAGCACCAAATCACA
>NC_025693.1:7981875-7982676 GCF_000633955.1 Camelina sativa
TTGATTCCACGATCACACTTTGCCTTTACCTGCACCACAAACACAAATTGAGATGCATGAGTATTTGATAAACACTCAGTGAGGCAATCCTCCCATCTACTGGGCTATACACACAAGCAATAAGATCTCTACATGCCACAAACAACAATCAATAAAACAAACCAGGCATTATACAAAGCACACAGCAATCCGTCGTAGCTGAAAGAAGGGTGTCGACCGACACCAGATGGTGTCGACCGACACCAGATGGTGTCGATCGACACTGACAATCTGGTGTCGACCGACACCAGATGGTGTCGATCGACACTGACAATCTGGTGTCGACCGACACCCTGCCCTACACTCCTAAAAACCCTAGTTTGTGTCGACCGACACCTCCACATGGCATCGATCGACACTCGCCAAAGTCTCAAGCCATCCTTGCGTTGATATCGACCGACACCCCAACTGGTGTCGACCAACACCAATGCCGAGCAGCGATTTCCTTCGATTAAAAACTCCGAATCTCGCCTCCAATCTTCTCCAATCCGTCCATGCATTCTCAGAAGCCAAACCCAGCCAAAACAGCGACGAAATACCATAGAGAACTCAAAGAAACAACCACATAAGCACCAAATCACATAAAATCTAGAGATCTTAGCTTAGATAAGCCATGGTCATGCACTCACCTCTTTCAAGAAGATTCTGACCAACAAGAACGAATTCCCTCACTCCTAGCAAGCTTCTAACACCTTCCCAGCCTTAGATCTCCCAAGAACAGCAAGGAATCTCTCAATCTCTTCCCAAAAGCTCAAGAACACT
>NC_025693.1:7983413-8014230 GCF_000633955.1 Camelina sativa
AGAAACAACCACATAAGCACCAAATCACATAGAATCTAGAGATCTTAGCTTAGATAAGCCATGGTCATGCACTCACCTCTTTCAAGAAGATTCTGACCAACAAGAACGAATTCCCTCACTCCTAGCAAGCTTCTAACACCTTCCCAGCCTTAGATCTCCCAAGAACAGCAAGGAATCTCTCAATCTCTTCCCAAAAGCTCAAGAACACTTTTCTCTCTTTCTTTTTCTCTAAAAGCGGCCAAATAACACAAAAACACGACCCTAGGTCGTTTTCCCTCTTTTACAACTCGATTTAGGGATTCCCTAAACCAACCACGCAAACCGGACAATTAAAATTGAACCGACCAAATCGGCCACAGCTGGTGTCGATCGATGCCTCACTAGAAGGTGTCGATCGACACCCTTACCAAATTACCAAAAATTGGTTTGCGGGTGTTACAAGAACAGATTAAACTCAATCTACAATGATCAAGGATTTCTTATACATGGAGATAAAAAGATAGGTGAACACGCGCAAGATTTTTTCACAAACCTGTTCTCCACAAATGGTCACTCTGTTACACCCAATGACTTTGCGGACTTTGAACAGAAAGTTACAAATGAGATCAATATTTCTCTCACAAGAGATTTTTCTGACCAAGAAATCTACGATGCAGTAAGTTTAATTGGGGATGATCGTGCCCCGGGACCAGACGGGCTTACGGCAAGATTCTATAAACATTGTTGGTCAGTCGTCGGAAAGGATGTGATTAGGGAAGTGCAAAATTTTTTCAGAACCTCTACAATGACGCAAGGCATTAACCACACGAACATATGTCTGATCCCGAAGGTTGACAATCCCACAACGCTTTCAGATTACCGTCCAATTTCACTTTGCAATGTCTTATACAAGATTATTTCTAAATGTCTTGTAAAGCGCCTCAAGCCTCACCTTGATAGCATAGTCTCTGATTCACAAGCTGTGTTCATTCCGGGCAGAATTATTCAGGATAATGTTATGATTGCACATGAAGTATTGCTTTCTTTGAAATCTCGAAAACGTGTTTCACAAACTTACATGGCTGTTAAAACTGATGTAAGCAAAGCCTACGACAGAGTTGAATGAAACTTTCTAAAAACAACACTCAAGCTATTTGGATTCTGCGATCGATGGATCAGTTGGATTATGGCTGCTATCTGCTCAACCACGTATTCAGTCCTCATAAATGGCTCACCTCATGGATTTGTCCGACCTGAAAGAGGGATCCGTCAAGGAGATCCTCTGTCTCCTTATCTCTTTATCCTGTGCTCTGATATGCTAAGTCATCTCATTACCTCCTATGCTAAAGATGGTGACATCAAGGGAGTAAAGATTGGTAATGGGGTACCACACATCACTCATCTACAGTTTGCTGATGATTCACTCTTCTTCTGCCAAGCCAATAAGAAAAATTGTCAAGCCTTGCGGGATGTTTTTGATGTCTATGAACACTATTCAGGTCAAAAAATTAACACAGATAAATCAATGATCACTTTTGGATCGAGAGTTTTTGGCACAACACAGAATAGACTTAAAACCATTTGAAAAATCTCACACCATGGTGGAGGGGGTAAATATCTTGGTCTACCTGAACAGTTTGGTAGGAAGAAGAATGAAATATTTGAAAACATAATTGACAGAGTTAAAAAAAAACATCACAATGGACAACAAGGAAGCTCTCACCTGCAGGTAAAGAGGTAATGCTCAAATCGGTTGCAGTCTCCATGCCTGTCTATGCCATGTCCTGTTTCAAGTTACCAAAGGGAGTCACATCTGAACTTGAGTCTTTATTAATGAACTTTTGGTGGGATAGAAGCACACATCACCGCAAAATCCCATGGATATCATGGAAGAAGTTACAGATTTCAAAGAAAGAGGGTGGACTAGGCTTTCGAGATTTGGAGAAATTTAATGATGCTCTTCTTGCAAAACAAGCATGGCGTCTGATACAGTTTCCAGACTCTCTCTTTGCTCGTGTAATGAAAGCAAGATACTATCCTGATGGTTCTCTTCTTGATGCAACACCTAAACGTTCACAATCATACGGATGGTCTTGACCTTATTAAAAAAGGGTCACATTTTGTTATTGGTGACGGCCATTCAATACGAGTTGGGGTTGATAATTTTATTAACACACATCCTCCTCGCCCATTGAATCCCCGTATATCACAAGAACAATTCCTACTCCAAGANTTTCAAGTTACCAAAGGGAGTCACATCTGAACTTGAGTCTTTATTAATGAACTTTTGGTGGGATAGAAGCACACATCACCGCAAAATCCCATGGATATCATGGAAGAAGTTACAGATTTCAAAGAAAGAGGGTGGACTAGGCTTTCGAGATTTGGAGAAATTTAATGATGCTCTTCTTGCAAAACAAGCATGGCGTCTGATACAGTTTCCAGACTCTCTCTTTGCTCGTGTAATGAAAGCAAGATACTATCCTGATGGTTCTCTTCTTGATGCAACACCTAAACGTTCACAATCATACGGATGGTCTTGACCTTATTAAAAAAGGGTCACATTTTGTTATTGGTGACGGCCATTCAATACGAGTTGGGGTTGATAATTTTATTAACACACATCCTCCTCGCCCATTGAATCCCCGTATATCACAAGAACAATTCCTACTCCAAGATTTGATTATCCGTGAAGAGGATTCACGATCATGGGACAACCAAAAAATTGAACATATGATTGCAAATGAGAATCAAGACTTTGTCAAAAACACTTTCTTGTCAAAGTATGATAGACATGATCAGCTGATTTGGAACTACTCTGTTTCTAGAGACTACACTGTTAGGTCAGGCTATTGGCTACTTACTCATGACCCTTCTAACCCTAATCCTCCTTATAGTGTTCCATATGGATCTATTGAACTCAAAAACAAATTATGGGACTTAAACATTATGCCTAAAATAAAGCATTTTCTTTGGAGGACCATCTCACGAGCCTTACCTACAACAACCAGATTGCGAGCGAGAGGAATGGATATTAATCCAAAATGTAGCAGATGCGGACTAGATGATGAAACTATAAATCATGCCCTGTTCTCATGTCCTTTTGCTATATCAGCGTGGCGTTTCTCAAATACCTCTGCTTTAAATTTAGAACATTTATCTGATGATGCAAAGGAAAACATCTCATCTGTGATTGAATATTCAAGGCGTCAAGACATCTCTCCTCATACTGCATTACAACCATTATGGCTCATTTGGAGAATTTGGAAAGCACAAAATAACACTGTCTTTAACAATTTCCGTGAAAGTGCAACTCAAACAGTTCTACAAGCTCAAACAGAGACAAATGAATGGATAAATTTAAAGCATATCAGAAAAAATCTTCAGGCCTTCTCTCAAGATCAAACCAAATGAAAGCCCCCTCCACAAGATACGGTGAAATGCAATTTTGATGCAGGTTTTAACAGAAACACATCCCAAGCTATTGGAGGATGGATTATTCGCAATCATTAAGGCCAGGCTCTCAACTGGGGATCTTCTATACTTGGACATGCTGCATCTCCACTGGAGGCAGAAACTAAGACATTAATTCTTGCAGCTCAACAAGCATCAACCATTGGTTACACAAACATAATTTTTGAAGGAGATTCTGTAAATTTAATCAATACGATTAATGGATCTCAAAGAAATAGATCTCTAGCAAATTTTATACATGACATTAATTTTTGGTTTTCCAAATTTGAATCAATTTCTTCTGTATTTGCAAAGAGAAAATGTAATAGTGCAGCTCATACTTTAGCAAAACTTGGTTGCTTAACTAATGATTTTTATTCTGATTATGGTACTATACCAGTCTGGCTAAGCCACAACATTTGTAATGACTTTCCTTAAATGAAATAAAATTATTTTTGTGGAAAAAAAAAAAGAAATAATTTCCGATCTTTCAGGGTACATTCTTCGGTTTAGTAACAGCGAATGAGTATTCAATTTAGCAAACCGGTTTAAAGGATAGAATCGTAAATTAAACGTGCTGAGGACGAATTTGCAAACAAATCCAATCAATTCAAAGCTATCTTTCTTCTTCTTCTTCGCGTCGATCTCTGTATCGATTTCTTCTTCTTCTTCAGATCAGATCTCCGGCTACGAATCTTTGAGATCTGAGTAGTCCTACGATCAGGAGAGTAAGATGTACGGATTCGAGGCGCTTACGTTTAACATCCATGGTGGATACTTGGAGGCGATCGTTAGGGGTCACCGTGCGGGGCTTCTCACCACCGCCGATTACAATAATCTATGTCAGTGTGAGAACCTAGACGATATTAAGATGCATCTTTCTGCTACCAAATACGGCTCTTATCTCCAGAACGGTTCGTAATGATGATCCTTCATTGTCTCTGTAATACGAGTTTTTGATGATTTGAATTTGAATTTTTGTTTTGTTGCGTATGGGTTCTGGGTTTTAGGTCTTTGAAACGCTCTCAAATTCCCAAATTGATATGGGAATTGAAATTTGTTTGATGTGAAATTGAAGGATCTGAAATGTGTTGTTTAGACTACATTGGTTCCTTGAGTCTCTGTATCTGGATTTTTTCTTTAGTGGTGGTGGTATCTGAATCTGATGTTTTCTAATGCAGAGCCATCACCTCTCCATACCACTACAATTGTGGAGAAGTGTACTCTCAAGCTTGTTGATGACTACAAGCATATGCTTTGCCAAGCTACTGAGCCAATGTCTACCTTTTTGGAGTACATCAGGTAATGTCTGTGAGATGATTAGCTCTGTTTCATTGTACGTAATTTAGTATAAGATTTGTTAGTTTCCTCAAGTTCTAGGTTAAATTAACGAGATCGCAGAGCAAATATGTGTACATCATAGTGTAAGATTTGTCGCTTTCCTCAGTTTCCACCTTTAATTGCCAAGACTTCAGAGCAACTATTAGTTTCACTCTCTCGAATGGAAATATTTAGATCATTCAGAAATGCTTGCTTCGATTGCTACCTTTTCTTTTTCCCTGGATTTAGTTTAAAATACGATCCAGAGGCCTTTGTGGTAGATCGGGTTTGATCTTTTGATATTGTCATGCAGATATGGCCACATGATTGACAATGTCGTGCTCATCGTCACTGGAACCCTGCACGAGAGAGATGTTCAGGAGTTGCTCGAGAAATGTCACCCTTTAGGCATGTTTGACAGGTGACCTACATTCACCTATTATATTATACTTTACTCCTTAGCTGCGTCAGACCCCTTTTCTTTCACTTTTATAATCTTCTCATGCTCTCTCATTTCTTCCAGTATTGCTACACTAGCAGTTGCTCAAAACATGAGGGAACTCTATCGGTTGGTGCTTGTGGACACTCCTCTCGCTCCATACTTCTCTGAATGCCTAACGTCAGAGGTAAAAAGCTCATGGATTTATTATTCTAGTTTTTGCTTTCAATCAATCTTGTGCAATCTGTTTTCTAGTTTCTGTTATCACATGCATACCATATTATTCGTAGGATCTCGATGACATGAACATAGAGATTATGAGGAATACCCTCTACAAAGCATACCTTGAGGATTTTTACAAGTTCTGTCAGGTGCTAGTTTCTCCAAATCCCTTATTTCTGTTGAAATTACAGAATCTACTTGTACAAGCTAACCGCTTATTCTTTTTTGTGTATCTGAAATAGAAAATTGGTGGGGCAACATCAGAGATTATGTCCGACCTTTTGGCCTTTGAAGCCGACAGAAGAGCAGTGAATATCACCATCAATAGGTAGTGAATTACTGCTTCTCTTGAATGTCTGACCTTGTCAAGCAAGCTGATGTTACCATTTTTATGTTGCTTTGTTTATCTACGCATTGAAATTGATTTTCTTTGCAATGCAGCATTGGCACTGAGCTCACAAGAGAAGACAGAAAGAAACTGTACTCCAACTTTGGTCTCCTGTAAGAAGCNCCTATTATATTATACTTTACTCCTTAGCTGCGTCAGACCCCTTTTCTTCTACTTTTATAATCTTCTCATGCTCTCTCATTTCTTCCAGTATTGCTACACTAGCAGTTGCTCAAAACATGAGGGAACTCTATCGGTTGGTGCTTGTGGACACTCCTCTCGCTCCATACTTCTCTGAATGCCTAACGTCAGAGGTAAAAAGCTCATGGATTTATTATTCTAGTTTTTGCTTTCAATCAATCTTGTGCAATCTGTTTTCTAGTTTCTGTTATCACATGCATACCATATTATTCGTAGGATCTCGATGACATGAACATAGAGATTATGAGGAATACCCTCTACAAAGCATACCTTGAGGATTTTTACAAGTTCTGTCAGGTGCTAGTTTCTCCAAATCCCTTATTTCTGTTGAAATTACAGAATCTACTTGTACAAGCTAACCGCTTATTCTTTTTTGTGTATCTGAAATAGAAAATTGGTGGGGCAACATCAGAGATTATGTCCGACCTTTTGGCCTTTGAAGCCGACAGAAGAGCAGTGAATATCACCATCAATAGGTAGTGAATTACTGCTTCTCTTGAATGTCTGACCTTGTCAAGCAAGCTGATGTTACCATTTTTATGTTGCTTTGTTTATCTACGCATTGAAATTGATTTTCTTTGCAATGCAGCATTGGCACTGAGCTCACAAGAGAAGACAGAAAGAAACTGTACTCCAACTTTGGTCTCCTGTAAGAAGCATTCTACAGTCGAATGATATACTCCATCCACTTGTTGCATAAAATTCTTAACTATGGTTTTGATTTTTGCTTCTGCAGCTATCCATATGGCCACGAGGAACTTGCTATCTGCGAAGACATAGATCAGGTAAATCCAAAAGCTAATATATATATAGTTATATAATGTTTCAAATTTGGCTCAGTAAATCACCTTATCTTACACTATTAGGTTCGTGGTGTTATGGAGAAATACCCTCCTTATCAAGCTATATTCTCCAAGATGTCTTATGGAGAGAGCCAGATGCTCGACAAGGCATTTTATGAAGAAGAAGTCAGAAGGCTTTGCTTAGCCTTTGAGCAACAGGTTTGTTTCCCTCTCCGAAAAGGAATCATATAACTTTCTTTAATACATTACAGACCATAGAGTGACAGAATCCAATTGCATTAAACGATATATAATAGCTGTGTATCAATGTATGTCTAATATACTAACAATGGTTGTTTAAACCTGGGATTTTCAGTTCCATTACGCGGTATTCTTTGCGTATATGAGGTTGAGGGAGCAGGAGATTAGGAACCTGATGTGGATATCCGAATGTGTTGCACAAAACCAGAAGTCCAGAATCCACGATAGTGTGGTCTACATGTTCTGAGTCTGGTATGAAGTGTAATCTGTCTTAAAAGAAAAAAAAAATGGAGAATAAGAGGAACCCATATGTTTGTTGTTGGCTTTCTTCATTGCTCCATTTTCACCAGAGAATCTTCTGTACAAACTTGCGTTCTACAGTTACTGTTTATTGTCGATCTGCGTGAGTGCGTGTATCAAAAACTCCATAATAAGAGTCTCTTCAATTTGTTTGTTTGTTCTTTTTGCCATATTCTTTGGTTGGTTCTTTATTTGCTCCCAGTAAACTCGTTGTAATACCAAATAATTTATGATGCATACGAATTACTTTGGCGGCCATAACATTTTCTTCGGCCTGAATTTGTCTTCCCAGAGTTTGCTTCACGTGCTAGCTAATAATAATGTCCGGTAGCTTTTGAATATGAGAATCTTGTTCGGTTCGTTTCGGTTTGGTCGGTTTAGGAGTATAAAAATGAAAAATTGCAATTTTGGAGTTAAATCCCTAATTTGACATTTTAGCCCAGCAAAGACAACAACACGTATCGAGAGTCTTCTTCTTGTTCTTCTTCTTCGTCATCCTCCTCTGAGCTCCACTTTCGCATGACGCAGACCACCACCTACTTCAATGGCGGATCCGCCTTCATCTTCCTCCTCCTACTCACCACCACCACTTCCTCCTCTTCTCTTCAAATCCCAGGATTAGACACCTTCTTAACAAACCAATTCCGTCACGACCCAAAAGCTACGAACGACTCGTTCGGATCTCTCTCCTCCTCTCTCAAACGCTCCCTCTCTTCTTCTTCTTCTTCATCACTCCACTTCTCCTCTTTATCCCAATCTCTCCTCTCTCTATCAATCTCAATCCCACTCAACGTCCGTTTCATCGGAGACTCCTTCCCTTCCTCCGCCGCTTCAACTTTCTCCGAATTCATCTCCGCCGCTGTCACTGACGACAACTTCCATGTGATCTCTCCGTCTCCAGACTCATCAACCAATCACAAACTCGCTGTCTCTCACTCCCTCCACCTCGACGCTTCACTCTCTTCCCAATCCCTCTCTTCACGGCTCGATACAACATTGAAATCCCTAATTTCAAGCACGACCTCGTCTCTCCGATCTAATCTCCTCTCGATCCCGTACAACCAAATCGACGAGATCATAAAGCAAGAGTATGAGAAAGAGAAGCATGGAGATGGAGGAGTTTACATCTACTTGATCTCGTTAGGATCTCAGGCTAAATCCTATGCTTATAGCTACTCTCATGGTGATTCATCAGCTGGGTTTACGAAATGTTTGGGTAGTGTTTGGACTGGTAAAGAACGTTATCTATGGATTGATCTCTCAGCTGGACCTGTTGATTATGGTCCTGCGTTGTCTGGTGATGGTGTTTTGCCAAGAGGTGAGTTTCATCCTTTAGCAACTCTTCATGGTCGTCCTAAATCAGAGAAAGCTTTACTTGCGGATTTGGCTTCATTGGTCTATAATGCTTATCAGGTATTGATTGTTCCTTCTTTGAGAGTCCCTGTGCACTTTGATGATACGTTGGTTGTTCAGTTCATTCATGTTTATGGTTCAGAGGTTAAGGATCCGGTTGGGTTAGATTGGGAGTTTGTTAAGAGAACGTTTATGGATGAAGCTGAGAGTGGTGGGTTGTTGTTAGGTGAACAGAAGTTGAGTTTTAAGAGTTACAGTGTGAATTATAGAGAATGTCCGATTTGTTCGTTTGCGGTATCTCGTGGGATGAATTCGTATACTTCTAGGTTTCTGTTTGATAACTATACTTTGATTGTGAGTGAGTATTTGGATTCCAAGCATATGCATCGGGCGTTGACTGATTCAGCTGACGAGTTGAGGAGAGTTGCGGGGATTGTTGAAGAAGAAGGAGATGGGTTTGCTAGGGTTTTGCCTGTTTATGTCTTTGATTTAGATATCAATACTCCTTTGTTGCTTGATCGGTATCACCAGTCTGTTGCTTTTAGAGATATGGTTATTGCTGTTAGAACTAGAGGAACTCAAACTGTGAGTGATTATACCTGCAATGGGCGTCATGTGTTTGTTCATACAAGAGACTTAGAACGGCCTCTGGTCGGTTCCATACTTCAGAGCATGTGGGGTGTTTCTTCTACTCATTTGACATGGAGCCCGAGACATAACACAACTCTAGTTGATTACACATGGAGCATTGGGCAAACACCGTTTGGGCCGTTCTCTGATATATCGTCTCTATCGTTTGTTCAGAAAGACGCTGCTAAGAGGAACGTTATCTTGACATCGTTGAACACAACTATCACAAGCGCAATCGATGTGATTGATTCCGCCGTCGCTTATGGAGGAGATGTGAACCTTCGGAAACAGAATCGCCACTCTGAGTTCATGCAAAGGTGGAATCTTATGAAGTACAAACTTGAGAAAACGGTTTCTGCTCTATCGCACAATGATTTCGAGATGGCTTTGTTCTACCTGAGATCAGCTTCACACGACTTGTACTCAGTGCATTCAGTGGTGTACCTCACGTCACAAAAGGTGGAAGCGAGTCTCAACTGTTTCAAAGATCCTCCGTTCCCATGGGGAACTGTTTCAGTGTCGGGATTCGGGTTAATGGCTTTGGGTTACGTGTACTCAAAAAGAGATAGACTCTTGAGGAGCAAAAGAAAACAGTTCTGAAGAATTCAGGCAACGCATGGTAATTTATAGCCATTACATTGGATAAAAGACTTACTAGTTTGGCTTTTGAGGTTAATACAACATGTACTACTATGAACTTGTTCCATTTGGTAATGTTGAACAAGAGAGAAATTGTTCCGATGCGATCCTCTTTTTGGTTTCTATTTATCTTGTAAGTTAAAGAGTTGAACAAATGAATCTTTAGGCCCGTAAACTTGAAATTGGCTTTTCACAAACTGAATTTACATTATCTCGAATAGTATCGACTATCAAGAATGTTGAATGTACAGATTTGTGTCACTAAGGGGGTATTGGACACGACACACGAGAATGTGTAAGAGTTTATTACTCCCTCTGTTTCATATTAAGTGTCATTTTAGAATTTTTCACACATATTAAAAAAATCATTAAATTTTCTATTTTAACTCTTATTAATATATTATTCAATTTTTTCTATTGGTCAATACATTAAATTAGTAGGGATAAAATTGGAAAATTTACCAAACATCTAGATTGGAAATACAAAATGACACTTATTTTGTAACAAAATAATCAGTCTAAAATGACGCTTAATATGAAACAGAGAGAGTAGATATTTGAATTCCAGTGTTATTGGATTAAATATTTTATCAAATCTTTTAAATTCATCTATTATTGGATTAAACTTTTAAGTAGTCTTTTAAATTACTTTAGAATCTAGTGTTATTCTAAATTTTCATTTATATTAAATTCTAGTGTTATTCACACTAAAACCCTTCTTGTTTGATTTTTTCAGCTTTCTGAGCTCAAACAAATTCAAGGAAAAGATTCCATCTATATTCTAGTTTGGCGCACTAAAATAGGTTGATGTAAAGTAAATATTGTCAATTGTTGCTGTTGTATACCCTAGCTAATCTCTATTTCTATACTCTACTTAAACTATCAGTAAGAATCATCTATTAGATAAACTCACAATCTTTTATGGAAAGCTATAACCATAATATCATAAAAGATAGAGGTAAAGGTATAGTAAAACCTCTATAAATTAATAAGGTTGGAATCATGATATTTTATTAATTTATAGAGGTTTTAATTTATCGATAAATTAATAAAATATTAATTTATAAAGAGATTTTTCATTTTTCTAATTTTGAATATTTTTAATTAATAATAATATACTTTGTTATAATCTATAATTTCATAGAATCCCTTTTATAATTTATACCGGCCCAATTCGGGACTGAAAAAAATTATTAATTTATAGCGAATATTAATTTAAAGAATATTAATTTGTAGAGGTTATATTGTACTACGTAACGCTGTCCTAGACTCCTAGTAACTACTATATAACACAACTTTATAACATAGCCGATAAACTTTAGTTTCAATACCAACCAAAACTTCATAATAATATCAATGTTACATAACAACAAATCGAAGCTTACCTCATTTAATATTCAAGAACCTCTTCTTCTCGCCATAACCGCTAACGATCTATAAGCAGCATCTCGTACGGCTACACCACCTCCACCTCGAGGAGACGTAGAGGACGGCGACTTGGCGGCTGAGCTAATCCGGAGCTCCTTTAAAGATTGAATGATATTAGTAGAGGAGATCTGCTGGTGCTTCTCCGATCTCCATTTCTGCACCGATGATTGAGACGGTGGTTGCGGTGAAGAAGGTTTATTCTTATTACGTTTACGCCGTGATTGATCGTAAATAACAGAGGTTTGATCCATCACCGGAGATATCGACTTCGGACGTGTTCGTTTTGTCAACGCAGGCGGCTGCGACAAACGCAACATTTTTTATCGCCGCATCTAATCGACGTCCAAAATTAGAAGCAGCGTTCGCCGCAGCGTCTTGCCGCAAGCACCTGCGGCAACCTAACGAACAACGATACATGCGGCTGCCGCAGGACAAAACGAACAGACCAAGTGAATTGACTTACATCATGTGTATAAGTGAATTTAATCAATTTATCAATAGTGTTTGTAATCTTTTGGTAATAATGTTTCTAGATATAACAAATTCAATTCCAAAACCATAAAATTTAAAACATATAAATTTATAATCTTATTTTGCTAAAATTGTCTCAGTTCATAATCTTATTTTGTTTTGTTTCAAGAGTGATTAAAGAAAAAAAGGATGGATATACATTAATTATTAATACGAAGAGAATGTTGAATCAATACATACATAAAACTCATAATAATAAAATAGAAAAAAAACTATGATGAAATAACAAAAAATAAATGTTTTTAAAAAATCAGAAAGACAGCTAGGGCAAGCCAACCTAGCATGTGTGTTCTCCATCATGACATGTCTCCGGCGGTGGAGGAGGTAGCGGCGCAACCACGGAGATCAATGCATTCAAAGCTCAAATTTGCATCTCCATGGCAATAATAAGTGGTTTCTACCAAAACCACTAACAATTGTTTCCGGAAACCGGGAATTAATCGGCTAAGCAGCTTCACCCTCCACTGTACACATGACAAACCTTTCCCCTTCAACTTCATAATCGTCGCTCTTTTTTTCCTTAAACGGTTATAAACTTTCCTGGTGGTTATCGAATCTCTCGACCGGTTCTGTTTTCTGAACTTGAGCTTCACGGCTTTAGACAAATAGCTCTGCTCCACAGTGTTCTTCCTCTCGCCATAACCGCCAACGATCTATAAGCAGCATCTCGTACGGCTACACCACCTCCACCTCGAGGAGACATAGAAGATGGCGACTTGGCGGCTGAGCTAATCCGGAGCTCCTTTAAAGATTGAATGATATTAGTAGATGAGATCTGCTGGTGCTTCTCCGATCTCTATTTCTGCACCGATGATTGAGACGGTGGTTGCGGCGCAGAAGGTTTATTCTTATTACGTTTACGCCGTGATTGATCATAAATAACAGAGGTTTGATCCATCACCGGAGATATCGACTTCGGGCGTGTTCATTTTGTCGATGTAGGCGGCTACGACAAACGCAACATTTTTGATCGCCGCATCTAATCGATGTCCAAAATTAGAAGCAGCGTTCGCCGCAGCGTCTTGCCGCAAGCACCTGCGGCAACCTAACGAACAATGATACATGCGGCTGCCACAGGTACCTGCGGCGACAAAACGAACAGACCCAAGTGAATTGACTTACATCATGTGTATAAGTGAATTTAATCAATTTATCAATAGTGTTTGTAATATTTTGTTAATAATGTTTCTAGATATAATAAATTCAATTCCAAAACCATAAAATTTACAATATATAAATTTATAATCTTATTTTGCTAAAATATTGTCTCAATTCATAATTTAAAATTTTAAACAACTAATATATCTACAAATTATTAATTATTAATTTATAGATAATTAACATCAATATAAATTAATAAAAGTATTATGATCCTAACATTATTAGTTTATAGAAGTTTTACTGTAGTAGAAATACGTAGCCGTATATATAACCTATAGTTTAGAGATAACAACTTATGAGTCAACCAACGACTCATCAGATTTGGTCTTCGGCACACTAAGAGCATCACCAGCTAATTCACCGTTGCTCAAACAAAAAAAAAAAATCATATTTTAATATATAACTAGTAAAAATTGACAAGTGTATAAAATGTATGAGAAACGTTGCTATACGGAAACCATATGGTGGTGGGCTAGTGGTTCCCATATGGTTGGAAGAGTTGTCCTGTTGGTCTAGGCCAGGGATCAATTCTCCCTAGATGCGGAATTGCAACTCATTTACTATGTGGCCACATGGATATGGGCCCTTGTTTACGGTCCATTTGAATACCCGGAGAAAGGTTCTATTTGTGGGCCGCACCTCTCCGAAGGATTAGTCTCGGGCCCCTCCATAGATCTGGGGATTTACCCTGAGTTATCAAAAAAAAAAAAAAAACGTTGCTATACGGAGTAACTTCAGCAACGATTATCTCCCTTTTCTCTCGTTTTTGTATTTTTTTTTTCAGCAAAAAAAAATATTTTATTAAGAATAGAATCTGTTAACATACAGAGGGTCCATCATCCAACTAGGTGGATTATTACAATCAGTATAGAAATCTGTATTATGACATCCCAATTTTGCTAAAACATGAGCTACTTCATTAGTTGAACGATGTGAGAATGTAAAGGAAACTGATCTGAACAAGCCTGCAAGGAAGTGAATATCTTGTAGTAAACTATATATGGAGATATCCATCAAGCAACCATTGGTAGCATCAATCAATACTTTACAATCGCCTTCGAAACAAACTTTATCAAATCCATGTTGCAAGGTCTGTTGCATAGCAAGGAGTTATGCTTCGGCTTCAGCTTCTAGTGCAGATGGAGCATCTTTGAGAATAGACAAACCCCATGAAAGCTTGATACCTAAGGAATCACGAATAACCCATCCTCCCATAGTTTTGTTGGACACAGAGGAATAACTTGCATCGAAATTGCACTTCACAAGAGGAGACAAAGGTCATTCCCAAAAGTTATGAAGTGGATGAATCCCCGGCGGAGGATCTTGTCTTTGAACACTAGTGGTCGCTATCCATTCCGACACATCACCTTTAGCTTGATGGAAGCAAAACAGATTATCTTCATGGATGTTATTAAAAATAAAGTTATTACGCGATCTCCATATATTCCAGATGAGCTAGAATGGTAGTAGCTTTTCTTCCTCAGGATTCAAACTATCTTTATTTACCTCCAGCAAGGTTAATATATTAATCTCTGGATCTGTTGCATGGAATGTAGAAAACAGGGGAACATTTTTCAGATTCCAAACAGATTGTGATGATGGACATGTAAATAAAGCATGGTTGATGGATTCGTCGGACCTCTTACACCGTTGACAAACTGTATCAATGGGGACTCCACGAGTAACCAAACGTGTTGTAGTTCCCACATATTTTGATAAAATATTTCACATAAAGTGTTTAATTTTAGGCAAAATTTTTAACTTCCAAATTTGATTTTTCAGAGCTAAGGAGCCATGTGGGGCAATCGGAGCAGGTGCATTATCAAACGGATCATGAGTGGCTAGCCAATATCCAGACCGAACGGTATACTCTCCTGATCTATTATAGTGCCAAATAATTTTATCCACTTGACATGATTGAGGAATGTAAAGTCGGGTGAGCCCCGAATCATCTGTAGGACTAATAATATCTTCAACAACATGTATATTCCAGGATGGAGCTGGTCCGTTGGATTGAATTAGATCAGATATCAAACATTTCTCCGTGGGAACAATAACGGTAACAGGACGAGGCGGATGGTCAATAATAATATTATCCAAATTGACTCGAATGGAAGAACCATCTCCCACAATGTCTCACTCCTTTTTTCAGCAAAACTAGACCAGAAAGTATTGAGGACCAACCAAAAGACTGTAATTTTTTGGGTCTAGCATCAAGGATAGACTCATCCGGAAAATATCTAGCCTTCATTACCTTGGCAAACAATGCATTTGGATGACGAAGAATCCGCCAAGCTTGTTTTGCTAAGAGAGAATCATTGATTTTTGAAAGGTCCCAGAAACCTAAACCGCCTTCCTTTTTTTAATATTGGAGTCTTTTCCAAGCTATCCACGATATACCTCTTGAAGTTGTACTCTTCTTCCACCAAAACCTCATGAGGATAGTCTCTATTTCAGAAATAAGACCCATGGGTAATTTGAAACAAGACATTGCATACACTGGCATGGCTGTTGCAACTGATTTTAACAACACCTCTTTTCCTACTGAAGAAAGAAACTTAGCACTCCAATTTGTAGTACGTTGGTGAACGCGTTCAACAATGTAATCAAACATCTCATTCTTTTTACGATCGAACTGTTCAGGTAAGCCAAGATACTTTCCCCCTCCCCCTGGTTAGAAATCTGTAATATTATTTTCATAGCATTTTGATGATGCCCATAAACACGAGAACCAACAGTGATAACGGATTTCGGGGTGTTAATTTGTTGTCCTAAATAATATTCATAGACATCAAAAGCATCCTTTAATGCTTGACAGTTCCGGTTGTTAGCTCGGCAGAAAAACAAACTATCATCAGCAAACTGTAAATGAGTAATAGTTTGAACACCATTGCCTATTTTTATTCCTTATAAATGTCCAGAGGAGACTTGAGATTTGATTAAATGGGTGAGGATAGCAACACATAGAATAAATAAATAGGGTGACAGGGGGTCACCTTGTCTAATCCCGCGTTCCAGAACCACCTTACCAAATGGAGCCCCATTTATTAGTACTGCGTATTCTACTGATCTGACCGTAGCCATAATCCACCTGATCCATACTGTAGAAAATCCAAACAGTTGCATGGTAGTCTCTAAGAAATCCCATTCCACCCGGTCATAAGCTTTGCTTACGTCTGTCTTAACAGCCATATATGTTTGAGAGACTCTCTTTCTCACTTTTAGAGAATGCATTAATTCGTGAGCTATCAAAATATTTTTTGTGACCAATCGTCCAGGTATAAATGCCGCTTGGGAGTCAGAAACGATAACATCAAGATGGCGCTTCATTCGTTTACCAAACATTTTGAAATTGTAACATCCGCGAACTGAAATCCCGGTTTGGGAGTTGCATCGGTTGATGCAGATGGTGCATCGGTCAATGCAGGTTCAAGTTTCTATGTTTTGACTTAAGTTAAACTCTGCATTTTGGACAAAGGGAGAAGGAAACCCTTAAGTCGTGTTTTTTGTCTCATTCGACGGATTGAGCCGTTTTTGAGAGAAAACGAAAGAGAGAAAAGGTTCTTGAGTGTTCTTGGTGATTTCTGGAGATTTGAGGCCGTTCCTGTAGAGATCTTTAGCTGGGATCGTTGTAGGAGCTTCCTAGAAGCGTTTTCTCCTTGTGTTTAGGTTCAGATTCGTCTTGGCAAAGGTAAGTGCAGGACCATGGCTTATCTAAGCTAGAGAACTCTTTAATCTACTTGTTGTGTGATGTTAGACTTGTTAGATCGTTGCTTTGGACGTTAGGAAGCTTTCTTGTGGCTTGGGATCTAGTTTTGTGGTTGTAGGAACGAAGATCCGGCGAGAAGCTTCGGGGAAAACACGATGCTCGGCATTGCATCGGTCGATGCATATCTTGCATCGGTCGATGCAAGTGCGAGGACAGCGCGTAAAACTCTAGGGTTTTCGTGTTATGTCGAGCATGCGTCGGTCGATGCAAGTTAGGTGTCGGTCGATGCAAGTGTAACCTGCATCGGTCGATGCAGCTTCTGTGTCGGTCGATGCATCCCCATGTGGTGTCGGTTGATGCATGTTGGCATCGGTCGATGCAGAGTCCTGGTTTGTCATTTGTTGTTTGTTGACTATTGTTTGATGGTTAGAGATGACTCTATTGCTTGTGTGTATAGCCCAGTAGATGGGAGGATTGCATTACTGAGTGTTTATAAAATACTCATGCATTGCAATATGTGTTTGTGGTGCAGGTAAAGGCAAAGTGATCGTGGAATCAAGGCAATGAAGAGGAGGGTGTTCTAGGGACTCGGTTTGATGTTGTCTGGCATTGCTAGGTTGCTAGAGTTGGGTCATTAGAACATTGCTAGGTTGCTGGTTCTATGTTTCCTGTTATTTGATTATTGGATATTGTTGATGTTATATTTATTGGTTATATTATTGGATAATTACTGGATATTGAGATTGGTTATTCCGCTGATGATTGTGATTGTGGTTAGGTGGCTAGTGGGTATGGGACCACTAGTTGTAGTTTATTTACTATATTATATTTATTATTTATTAAAAAAAAAAGGCCGGTCGTTTCAGAAATGATCTTATAGATGACATTGCAGAGACCCATTGGGCGATAATCAGAAAGAGTTACCGGCTCAGTAATCTTTGGAATTATGCAAATATTTTTGTTGTTTAGGCCTGGTTTCATCGTTGAAGAGTGAAAAAACTGCTTGAATTCATTCGTAACATCTTCTCCCACAACGTCCCAACATTCTTTGTAAAACCTTGCAGTAAGACCATCGGGACCTGGCGCCTTATCATCGCCAATCTGTGCTAAGGCTTTAAATAATTTTTCATTTGTGAAGTCCTTTGTGAGTTCTTCGTTAATTTCAGTAGTCACTGTCGGGATAAAGTCTGCAAAATCATTAGGAGAGACTTGATGTCGAGTTGAAGTATACATTGTTTGAAAATACTCTGAAGCATGTCGACCAACTGCTGTCTCACCACTATAGGTATTGCCCTTATCATCATTTATAGAATGAATGAAATTCTGAGGAAATCTATTTTTTGTACAAGCATGAAAAAATTTAGTATTTCGATCCCCAACTTGTAACCAAAGGTTCATACTCTTCTGTTTCCAATATACCTCTTCATTCTTGTAAGCGGAGGCAAGGTCTTGATGTAGTCGAGGGATTAGGTCTCTATCACATCTATGAAGACTAGACATTGCTCTGTTTAAACGATGTTGAAGAACATCAATTTGTTTGGCAGAATTCAGATTATTTTGCGCTTACACCTGGCCATGTAACGACAACAGTGGTTTATTTGGTCAACAATTTTATGATGTTGTTGTATAAGACATTCCATCCCTCATGGACATAGTGTTTTAAACTTGCAAAACATATCAGTCTCTTATCAAATCGAAAAGGCTTTTGTTTAGTCAAATTAAGAATTCCTAATCGAAGAAGAATTGGTTTATGACCAGAACTACTAAAATCAAGGAACTCAGAGTTAGCTCTTGGGAAGGTTGCAGTCCATTCGGAGTTTACCAATACTCTGTCTAAACAGCATTTAACAGTGTGTGAGTATCTTTCTCCCACCCAGGAGAACCTATCACCGGTGAACTTTAAATATGATAAGTCACACACATACACTATATTTTTGAAATCTCTGAATGTAGATTCAGCACGCAGAGGACCACCAATTTTCTCATCATTAAATAGAAGTTCGTTAAAATCTCCTATTAAAGCCCAAGGGCCATCTCTGTTCATGGCAATGTTTTCAAGTCGATTCCACAAATGATGTCGCAGGTTTGGATTCGGGTGACCATACACACAAGACAAGTAGAAAGCAAACCCATAATACTTAATGTTTACATCAATGATTTGAGCATCCTGAAAGTTTTTGGATACCGAAACATTGTCTTTCCACATCAACGCTAGACCACCACTCTTACCATGAGGGGGTTCAGTTATTACATTAGAAAATCCTAGAGAATGAGCAAAGTCACACAACATACTACACTTATTAAGAGTTTCTACTAAGAATAATATATTAGGTTTATACATACAACATATATTACGTAGTCGTAATTGAGTAAACGAGCCACCAAGGCCCTGACAATTCCAGGAGACAATCGTCATATGGGGAACAATGGGGGGTACCAGGCCCCTCGCGCCTCTGTCGATCTTATTACCTGCAGAGCAGGATCCTTCTGACTCATTTCACTCCTTCTTACGGATCTAGCACAGGACCGCCTGATCCTCAGCAGCCTCCCAACGTTAGTAAAAAGCTTCAACATCCAAATGCTTCCTTTTGGAACCGCCAATAGGGAGCTCTTATCATTTTCAATAGGGGAAAATGTGTCAATTAACGAACTGCTTGCTAAACTTAGCATGTAAGTAGCGGAGTCTTTCAGCAGTTAGTTCTGTGTCCTCGAATATGCTGCGAGTAGCCGATGGTTCAGAACTTGGGCCAGCACCCGGTGTGGAGAAATGATTGTGGAGACCAGGGATTGTCACAAACGGTTCGATGGTTTGGAGAGTATTGGTATCAGACTTAACATCATGTTCCACCGGAGGGACATCATCATTTGGTCCATTGTCATTCGGAGGTTCTTGGTAGAACTCTTCCTCCGCCACATTCATATCACAATCAGCCACATCATGTTTCAATGAACCACATTTAGAGCAGAACTTCCTAAGCCTCTCAAAACGATACCTAATGATGGTATTCTTGCCTATAGTAAACTGAAAGTTCCTTTGAAAGCATAAAGGCCAATCTATGTTCCAGTCTATGCTAACCCGTACGAATTCCACCAAATGGGCATTTTCATCAAAATAACCGTATCAACTTGTCCTAGTTGGTTACGAACATACTTGGCAATATCAGAAGATAGGTAGAGGAGAGGGATTCCTCTTATCTGCACCCAGAATGGGATAATCTTCAGTGTCTCATCAGTGATGTTAAAGTGCCATCAATCATTAAAAGACCAGGGACCGCGACGCAGGTCATTATTCATGGATTCTTCAGATTGGAACACGAATAATGCCCTCCCCGGGCCTAAAAATCGACCAATAAGCGAGCCTTCAAAACCCTTAACCCGTGGCATATGGCCGATTAAGGCCCTCAGATTCTGCTTACGTGGATTCACGGTCTGAACCACCAGAGAGAAACGGTTTGCAGTAACCGCCTTAGCAATGAATTGGGGTGGTAATGGTACTGGCGCATCCTTGATTCCCAAATCAAGGTCCTGGAGAGATTTCCTGATGTAATCACTCATAGTCGCGAGAGATGAATCATCGAGGGAAGAGATAGAAGGTGATAAAAGAATTGGAGTAGAAGATTTGCTGGGAAGTGAGTATTTATACATATTTGGCCATGGCGGTTTCTCAAAGCAGTTATCTAACGAGATAAAAGGAATCAAAAAACTGCCATGTAACCGTTTAGGCAGAGAGAAACCGACAGATCTAAAATCTGAAAAGGAGTAAGATTCAATCGGAGAGGCACTCCGGCAAGGAGAAGAAGGTCGGCAAAATAACTGTAAATCGCCAAAAAAATCGCCCTTTACAGAGAGAAAGGACGCCATAAAAATAACACAATTATTTTTCGTTTTTGTATTTTTTTTTATTAATTTTTATTAAAAAAAAATTGGGGAAGTAAAGATGGTCTAAATTCTAAAATATGTGTGGCTCTCAATTGTTTGTGTCCATGTCCATGTTTTCCACATGTGCATTTATTATCATATATCTTTGGGAATCGAGTACATTTAGTGTTTTAATCTGTAAGCTATACTTATTTTCAAATTTAATCTCTAAAAAGTTAACAAAATTTATCTATATTGAAATACATTTGATGTTCTATCATTTAAGTTATATTTACAAAATTAACTTCTAAAAAAATTACACAAAAAAAAATCAATTAGATTTCTAAATTATCTCTAAACATTTGGTTTATAATTTTCTAAAATAATTTTTATATTTATATATAAAATATCGTTTTTTCCCTTTCAAAACTCTAATATTCAATAATAACTATATTGTTTGATATGAAATAATTAAATTTTTTTAATGATTACTAATATGTTAATAATAAATTTGAGCATAATTATTTCACGACTTAAATCCCCTGTTTTAAAAATCGGCCGATTTGACCGATTACACGGCGTAGAATCGCTAGGCAATGTCATGCCGCCATGATTATACACATATCGGGAAACGAAATCGGAAAAAAAAAATCGATTTTGAGTTGATTTTCCACTTGCATATGATATTAAGTATAGAGATTTGCTATTTTTATGTCATTTCTAATTAAAAATATAATGAAATCGGTAGAAATCAAGTTAAGAAAATGTTGACGGCCATTGACGGTCATAGATTAGGTTTTACAGTGTTTGGGTTGTGTGGAGAAGATGATTGTTAAGTTACCATTTTATCCTTTGTTAATAAAAACAACAAAAACTGAACAAAACTCATTGATAAGGGATCGAACCCGTAACCTCACAACTCCTTAGGGCGCCTTAGACCAACTGAGCTATCAGATTTTTCAATAATATCACGGTAAAACATATATATAGTCATAAATCTTTGATATTTTATTATTTATTATAAATAATAATAAAAACTCCTAAAACTAGTTCCCGATTAATCCCCGATTTAAATCCGATTTAAATCCGATTAATCGCTAGGTCCTCCTTCACCGGCCGACTAACGCCTAGCGATTTTTAAAACAGGGCTTAAATCTAATAAATAAGAGTATTTATAATAGAACAATTTTTGGTGAACCAAATTTTTTTTCTTTATAATATACTTTAATTTGCGCAGCACGATACTTTTTAAAGATATAATTCTTTCACTCGTTAAATCTAAAAACAATAAGAACTTACGGGTTAAATTTAAAAACACTAAAAATTTTTAAAAACTAATAATGTAAGAATAATTCTTTTAGGGAATAAATCTAAAACGTAACCATAAGAAATTCGATACAATAAAAATGAATCATTTGCATGTTAATTGTTCACGTGTCTTAGGAACCATCTTGTTTGATTTTCTCAGCTTTCTGAACTGAAACAAATTCAGGGGAAAGATTTCATCTATATTCTCAAAAATGACCAGCATGAAGGTTTTGTAAGTATCTCCTTGTTTAAATAAGTTATAGATATTTACCTTGTGATACTAATGTTTATAATTGGTTTTATCAAAAGCAGTATAAGTGACGATCAGTTTAGAGTTTGTAAGATCTTCTTTTTTTTATTCATCATAAACAAAACACAATATAAGGAGACAAATTACACATTATGAAACACAATACAACTCTTGTTGTTGTATCACGGTGAGGAACCAAAGAAAGCCGAAAAGGGGAAACGCAACAACTCGCAAAGCTTGAACCCAATCAACATTGGAAATAAAATTAGAGGTTCAAATTAATAGAGGTTCAAATTAATTTTATAATAATTCTATTGGATAAGCAAAAACTAGTTTATCATTTTAATGTAGTTGTCACAATTTATAGCATTATGCATAAAATTATTTTACTAAAACTCAATTATATATACATTTATTATAGTTAGGTTTGGAAATCTGACTATGTTATATATGTGTGCTATTTTGTAGAAATTTTGTACATATGTTATGAAAAATTTGAGCATTTTTGTGGTTGTTTGTCTTTCTCATAGTTCAAATATAGATCACCAAATCAATAGTATGGTTTTATGGTTATTAACAGCTTAATGTATGAAATACTCATATTAGAACATATAATGACTTTTATACTTAAATGCACCATATAACCAATAGATTTTTTTTGGTTTTTTCGCTAGTAACTTGAGTGGTTCTATACCTTCAAAATGGAGAGTCTTGCCACTTGTCAACATGTAAGTTCATATATATTAACTTATCTCACAAAGTTAAGAATCTGTAAATAAATACATATTTCCATTTGAAATGCTAAGAGATACTGAAAAAATATATTGATTGCTATGAGGATATCTTCTAATTAAATACTCTATTCAATTATTTTGAAAGTCAAAACACAATCATACTCATCCTTAATCTAATTTTTCTGGGCTTAGTTGATATTCTACAATTGAGACATACTTAGGTTCACCCCTAGGGGTGAACCTCTTCATTCACCCCCATATAAAATTAGGAAATAAAATTAGTATACATTATTATAAAATTAAAAACTTATACCGCTGTTTTATAAACCCAAACCGATAGATAATTTCGTTATAATTGTAAAATCTAAATCTTAACCATCTCATTTGTAAGCCCAAACCGACATATAATTTCGTTCTAATTGTAAAATCTAAACCCTAACCATCACATTTGTAAACCCAAACCGACATATAATTTCGTTTTAATTATAGTTACTAAAGCCTAATTCTCATTTATAAACCCAAACCGATATAAACTCGTTTAATTGTAAAATCTAAACCAAGGCAATATGAATCCCTAGCTGGAATTATACAAGACACTCTGTTCTTGGAAGACATACGGCTCGCTATCCCGTGGCTGCTTTGGGGTGTGTGGAAATACATGAATACTCTGGTGTTCCACGGGAAGCAGGGGTACATATGTGAGCTGGTCGTTAAGACATTCCAGGATTCACAGCTGTGGAAGGAGTCGCATCTAATCGCAGCCCAGGTGAAAGTGTCCTGGGATAAAAAGAAGATATGCGTGGAGTCCAATTGGAGGAAACCTCCACAAGGGGTGTTAAAATGCAATGTGGGTGTTTCGTGGAAACATCATGATCTGATGGTTGGAGGAAGCTGGATAATCAGGGATTTTTCTGGTCAGGTGCTGTATCATGCCAGGAGTGCTCTTAGTAGCTCAGAGTCTTTGGCTATGGCAGGGTTGCAGACTTTTAAATGGACGGCTGAAGCTCTACAGATAATGCATGTAGACCATGTGATTTTCGAGCTTGATTGCGCTTTGGTGGTGCCAATGTTAAATAACCCCCAAGATTGGCCCCGGTTCTGTTTTACCCTTCGTGATATACACAATACTTTGGCTTGTTTTACCTATTGGGAATGCAGACATACTGTCGCATCAGCTAACAAAAGGTGGCTAGAGCCATCGCGGGAAGTGTGACTTGTGAGGGTCGTGTTCAATCGTAGTAACATATAAATTGATAATAATATACTTCAAAATTATATTGTTAAAATTACTAAAAATAATTTGATGATATACAATCAAATTATATTGTAAAAGTTCTATTATATTAAATTTCACAAGTAATAAGTACGTATGCAAAGGTCAAAATCTAGTAATCAAATAAAGCCTGCAAAGAGCGTTAGTGAATTTGAACACAGAGAGAAGAGTTGAGTTGCTGATGAATGTGAGATGACGATCGAGAGAGCTAATGATGGAGGGCAATTTAGGATATTTTTTCTTTGTGAACTGTGTTGGTAGAAAAATCCCAACGGTTAGATTGATAAACATGTATCATCATCATTTAATGAAGAGAAGATACACTTCAAAAACAAAAAGGAAATTAAACCTCAAATATGGAAATTATAATTCTATTGAAATTATAACTATGGAAATATAGAAATCAGATTCTATATAATAACCCTAAACCTTGTTTGTGTTTTACACTAATTCTCAAAGTTTGTTATTTTTTTTTTTCTCTGTAAGCGATTGAGACGATGGAAGAAGTTGATGCGCTGCTCAAGATGACTGAGACACTGAATCCATGGGAACAGACAAAGTTTAGATCCTCGACTCAAGACTTTAGGTTCGGTATAATCGGAAAAACCGAATTTAATAGTCTCGTCTCTAGGCTAAAAGACAATCTTCGTGATGCAAAGATTGTTGAGAAGCCGAAAGAAAACCCAAGAACCGGTCCACAGATTAGGGTTAAACCATGTGATAACCCTAAAGAAGATGATACAAATCATGGCTTAGATAAGATCGATAAGGAGAGGAAGATGGAAGTCCACCCACTCAGAAGTGAAAGAGAAGTTGAGTGACTTATTGAAGGCGATCGAGGAGACGCTAAGTCCGAGGCAGATTAGACTTTACACTTCCTTGTGTAAAAACTTTCAGTCCCATAAAATCGGATATGGCACATTCGTGAAAGATCTTCTAGTGTTGATCGAAGAAAAGAAGAGTCTTTATCATCGCTTCATACGATTTGCCAACGGTACTGACAAAGAAGAACAAGAAGATGAAGTTGGAGAGACCCGACACGGTGAAGACGCACTTAGTGATCCAAAGATTGGAACATGTCCTGAGTTTAGGGTTGAAGTTGATGAGAACTCGCAAGAACGCAAGTGGGATAAGACCAACTTGGAGGTAAAGAATAAGAAAAGAATCTTGTCTCCAAAGGATGAGAACCTCCCTCTGAAGAAAAGGAAAAGGTCTAATCCTGAACGACGAGTGACACCTAACTATAGGCTTATCCCCGAGGAGCTACGGTGAAGAGATATGATGATTTCGAGGGAGGTAAGGTGCTAACCGGAGTCGAAGAAGAGATGATTAAATGCGAAGATGAGATGTACGAGGCGGATATGTTGATGAGTGCTTTGATGAATGCAGTGGACAGTGCGGAGAGAGTTATGAGGGGAGAGATGAGAGTAGAAGATCTTGGAGTGAAGTTTAACAGATGCGTTGAAAGGTTATATCGCCGAGACATGTTTGAAACAGTGAGAGAAGATCACCATGGAGCTTTACCTGTGATCTTATTACGGTTGAATCAGAAACTGAGTGAGCTTACGGTTGCTCGAGAAAGCTGGAAACGTGGCTGGAAGAAAACTTTTAAAAGACTTTCTCCAACGCAAAAAGATTCTGTTGCACAAAAATCTCAAGTGAAGTGAAGGAAACAACAATCTGATTCAGGTTCTTCAATGTAATTTTTAAATAGATTAATTTGGTTTCGGTTTTGGTTGTGGCTTTTTTTTTTATGGTTTGGTTTTGGCTTGTGTTTAAGTATGGAGTAAATTTGTGCTAAACTTGGTTGACAAAAACGACTATGTAAAATAGATTTCAGAATGCAATTTCAATCGCTGACATTTGGTTTTGGTTTAGCTAGTTGCGTACACCAGTCCTTAAATTAGGCTAAACTTGTGGTAGATTTGAAGTGATTTTCCTAGAAGTGAGCAAAAATTATCAAAAAAAACCGAATCAAACCGGAATTAAGTGATTTGGTGTGGTGTGGTTAGCGTTAAATATCTTTTGCAATATTAATATTTGCATGGCATAAATTTATAATCACTCTTGACACTTTACAAGTATATATAGCTTTGTACGAATTGCAACATGTATTAATAATTTTGTTAACCTTTAAAAAAATTCAACTCACCTTTACTTTTAAATTTAAATGTAATATTTTAGTAAAAAATTAAGTGTAGTAATTAGTAAATGTAATAGTTGCGCTACTTGTTTTCTAGACGGCCACAACAATGTTTTTTTTAGTATGGAATGTTTCAGACGGCCACTGGCCACACAATCATATTCACTGTAATAGCAAGAACGCAAGTCTTTATAAAAAAAAAAAAAAGAAGATGCCTAGATACTCAAAAATAAATAAATCCTGATTTTTTAAAAAATCACGATTGATAACTAATAATTGAATTTACCGAAATTTATAAATTAGGAAATTACATCTAAAATATTTTAAATTCTATTAATTTTTTATTCAAATCTCAATCGGACCAAAAAATTTATACACGATTTGATATCCAAATCGGTTTACCTGTTTTTAAAGCTAAAATTTTGAAACTCAAATTCAGTTAAACCGAAAAACCAAAAAAAATAATTTATATTTTCAACTTCTTGCCAAAACTAATATATTTTCTCGAATTAACCCCTTGATTTTTTTTTGGGAAAAAAGCAGTCCAACACCACCGCCTCAGAGTGTTTATATAGTTGTGTTTTTTTCCTTGACACCATCATATCATTTTTTTCTTTTTCTTTACACTCTCTTTTGCTCTCTCTCTCTCTCTCGCTCGTCTCTTCATCGGAAACCATGACGGACGGCCACTCCTTCAATAACATCTCTCTCAGCGGTCGCGGCGGAACGGTATGTTCCTCTCTCTCTCTCTCTCTATCTCTTACTACGCCGCTTCTTCAAAAGATCTTTCACTTCCTTTAGTGCTTTCGCCTTTTTTTTCCTCTTCCTTCGAAAAAACCCTAATTTCTTGTTCCTGTAGCCGCTTTGATTCATATCGTTAGATTCAGAAGGAACCCAATATGCGATTTTTTTTCTGGAAGAAAAAAGATTGTTACTTTCAATTTTGTTTTCTTGTTCAAAGTTGTGTTTTTGAAATCCCTAGAGGGTGACATAATGATGTGCGGCGGTTGTTTTAGGGTTTTTATTGTAGAATGTGATGTGGTAATTTAGGTTTCAATTTTGGTACTCTTAGAACCCTGGGCTTCTTTAAATTAATTTAGGGTTTTGAAATCCTTACATAATAATGTGCGGCTGTTTTTTTTTTTTAATTCCTAGAATGTGATGTGCTAATATAGGGTTTTCAAATTTTGGTACTTTTAGAACCCTGGCCTTCTTAAGATTAACTCTGGAGGTATTCAATGGAAGAAGCAAGGTGGTGGGAAAGCTGTGGAAGTTGACAAATCTGATATTGTAGGTGTTAGTTGGATGAAAGTTCCAAAGACTAATAATCAGTTGGGGGTCAAAACCAAAGATGGGTTATACTATAAGTTCATTGGGTTTCGGGATCAGGTTTTGTGCCTTTATATCTTCTTGCCCTCTGTTTTCGAGTTATTCGATTTTTTTTTGTNTGTAGAATGTGATGTGGTAATTTAGGTTTCAATTTTGGTACTTTTAGAGCCCTGGCCTTCTTTAGATTAATTTAGGGTTTTGAAATCTTACAAAATGATGTGCGGCGGTTGTTTTAGGGTTTTATTTTAATTCCTAAAATGTGATGTGCTAATATAGGGTTTTCAAATTTTGGTACTTTTAGAACCCTGGCCTTCTTAAGATTAACTCTGGAGGTATTCAATGGAAGAAGCAAGGTGGTGGGAAAGCTGTGGAAGTTGACAAATCTGATATTGTAGGTGTTAGTTGGATGAAAGTTCCAAAGACTAATAATCAGTTGGGGGTCAAAACCAAAGATGGGTTATACTATAAGTTCATTGGGTTTCGGGATCAGGTTTTGTGCCTTTATTATCTTGTTGCCCTCTGTTTTCGAGTTATTCGATTTTTTTTTTGTCTCTGTCTTTGCTTGTTTTTCATGCTTTTATTATGTTTGGTGATACAGGATGTTGCAAGTCTGACCAGCTTTTTCCAAAGTAGTTATGGGACAACACCTGAAGAGAAACAGTTATCTGTTAGTGGTCGAAATTGGGGAGAGGTTAATTTGAATGGTCAGTTCTTTATCTCCTTATGGTGTGCTTTTTTCCTCCTATATTGATTGTTTTAAGTTGTAGAAGGCTTTCGAGTTAATGTAAGCTTCCATAGTCTATTTGTTAATTTAAAGTGGATTCCTTTGCGCAGGGAATACTCTCACCTTTTCGGTTGGTGCAAAGCAAGCTTTTGAAGTATCCTTAGCTGATGTTTCGCAGACTCAGCTTCAAGGAAAAAATGATGTCATATTGGAGTTCCACGTTGATGACACTGCTGGTGCCAATGAGGTACTCATTTCTACTGCAACCTGGTTTCTTTAGAAGTGTGGTCTCTTGGCTAATATACATATACGGTAGCTGATTTCCTGATTATGCGCATTTGCAGAAAGACTCACTGATGGAGATAGGTTTTCATATTCCTAATTCCAACACCCAGTTTGTTGGTGATGAAAACCGTCCGCCCGCTCAAGTAAGTTGGAGAACCCTTTTTAATTACATGAATGCTTGTTATATATTTTCCTTTGGTTGACAAGAGCACGTTTCAGGTTTTTAATGACGAAATCAAGTTAATGGCTGATGTTACTGCTGGAGCTGAGGAGGCGGTCGTCACATTCGAGAGTATTGCAATCCTCACACCCAGGTAAATATTTCTTCTTCACCTTCCTTTGAGTATTAGAGTATGATCAATTTATCACTTGTATGGCTGTATCTTCTCATGACCACATGATTCTCTTTTTTCTTATGCAGGGGTCGGTACAGTGTGGAACTTCACCTTTCTTTCTTACGTTTGCTAGGACAAGCTAATGACTTTAAAATCCAATACAGTAGTGTTGTCCGCTTGTTCTTGCTTCCTAAGGTAATTCTTTTTAAGCATATCTCAGGTCGCTTACGTATGTTATCAGTCATCAGATTAGGGGGATTTTCATATAATGATCACTGAATCTTGTACTATTTAATTGAATTTGTATTACCTGTTTAATGCCTGAGCAGTCAAATCAACCACACACATTTGTTGTTATCTCTCTAGACCCACCAATCCGGAAAGGTCAGACAATGTACCCCCACATTGTGATGCAGGTAAGCATTACTTATATTTTCCCTTCCCTTTCAATTTTTCTTTTTATAATTGTCTTTTATTCTTTTGCAAAATCTTTTTTATGCTCTGATTTTACATTTGTTTCTACCACCTTTTCTAGTTTGAGACTGACGCCGTTGTAGAAAGTGAACTGTCAATTAGTAATGATCTTATGAATACAAAGTTCAAGGACAAGCTGGAGCGATCATATAAGGTCTTTCTCTGGTCTGCGCTTATATTATCATTCCTTTATTCAAAAAAGTCTACATATACCGACTGGTAAGGATTCGGCTATGAATTTTCAGGGTCTCATTCATGAAGTATTCACCACCGTGTTGCGTTGGCTGTCTGGTGCAAAGATCACTAAACCAGGGAAGTTCCGCAGTGCCCAAGATGGGTTTGCAGTGAAATCATCTCTGAAGGCAGAAGATGGGGTTCTTTATCCACTTGAGAAGGGCTTTTTCTTTTTACCTAAACCTCCAACGCTTATACTTCATGATGAGGTATTTTGTGGTTATTAAGGATTGAAGAATTTTTGTAGGCTCTGAGATAGAGTTTAACCGCTTTTTCTTTTGCGGTTGTTTAACCGCTTTTTTTTTTTTTTAAGATTGACTATGTGGAGTTTGAAAGGCATGCTGCTGGTGGTTCTAACATGCATTACTTCGATCTTNGTATGTTATCAGTCATCAGATTAGGGGGATTTTCATATAATGATCACTGAATCTTGTACTATTTAATTGAATTTGTATTACCTGTTTAATGCCTGAGCAGTCAAATCAACCACACACATTTGTTGTTATCTCTCTAGACCCACCAATCCGGAAAGGTCAGACAATGTACCCCCACATTGTGATGCAGGTAAGCATTACTTATATTTTCCCTTCCCTTTCAATTTTTCTTTTTATAATTGTCTTTTATTCTTTTGCAAAATCTTTTTTATGCTCTGATTTTACATTTGTTTCTACCACCTTTTCTAGTTTGAGACTGACGCCGTTGTAGAAAGTGAACTGTCAATTAGTAATGATCTTATGAATACAAAGTTCAAGGACAAGCTGGAGCGATCATATAAGGTCTATCTCTGGTCTGCGCTTATATTATCATTCCTTTATTCAAAAAAGTCTACATATACCGACTGGTAAGGATTCGGCTATGAATTTTCAGGGTCTCATTCATGAAGTATTCACCACCGTGTTGCGTTGGCTGTCTGGTGCAAAGATCACTAAACCAGGGAAGTTCCGCAGTGCCCAAGATGGGTTTGCAGTGAAATCATCTCTGAAGGCAGAAGATGGGGTTCTTTATCCACTTGAGAAGGGCTTTTTCTTTTTACCTAAACCTCCAACGCTTATACTTCATGATGAGGTATTTTGT
>NC_025693.1:8015416-8033756 GCF_000633955.1 Camelina sativa
ATAAACGTTATCTTTTCTTGCTGCAGCTCCAAAGGTTTGAAGATTATGAACCTTGGAGGTGCCGGAAGCGCAGACGGAGGTGTTGCTGCTGTTCTTGGGGATAATGATGATGATGATGCTGTTGACCCCCATCTTGAGCGTATCAGAAACCAAGCTGCTGATGAGAGTGATGAGGAGGCAAGTACTTTATGTCTAACTGAGTTACTTGATGTTCTGATGATCACGTTTTTGACAATAGATACTTTTAATTTATGAAGGACGAAGACTTTGTTATGGGTGAGGATGACGACGGTGGTTCACCAACTGATGATTCTGGCGAGGACGACTCTGATGCTAGTGAAGGCGGCGGAGGAGAGAAAGAGGTAAACTGTTTTTACAGACTTCTTTCGAACTCCTTCAGCATCAGACTGTCTGTTTCACATAACTTACTGCCATTGACTTGTTTCAGAAATCTATCAAAAAGGATCTCAAGAGAGAAGCTTCATCATCTTCGAAAGGATTGCCTCCTAAGAAGAAAGTGTTAGCCACAGATGAAGGCAGTAGTAAGAAGAAGAAGCAGAAAAAGAAGAAAGATCCCAACGCACCAAAAAGAGCAATGTCTGGTTTCATGTTCTTCTCTCAAATGGAAAGAGATGTGAGTTCTTCTCTCCTTTGTTTTACTTTTATTAGATCTATGATCTACACGAAGTTGCGAAATGGAGCATCCTCAGTCTTTTTGCATACATGAGAGCTACAATTTACAGATCCTGTTATTGACCGACAAACTTAGCAATCCTGATTATGTCATTTTCCATTTGTGAATTGAACAGAACATAAAGAAGGAACACCCGGGAATAGCATTTGGAGAGGTGGGAAAGGTGCTTGGAGATAAGTGGCGTCAAATGTCTGGTAAAACCTCAAAATTTTGGCAAAGAAACTACATTTATTGATATTAGCATGTGAAATGTGATTTATTCCCTAATCTGTATGTATGTTTGATGTATAAACTATAGCTGAGGAAAAAGAGCCGTATGAAGCCAAAGCCCAAGTTGACAAGCAGCGTTACAAGGATGAGATTAGTGATTACAAGAACCCTCAACCGATGAACGTGGACTCAGGAAACGAGTCCGACAGTTCCTAAACTTTGATACCCCAAGATTCTCTAGTACTGTAGTAGTAGTAGTAGTAGTAGTAGTATCATCTTCTCAAATGTAGCGATTTTACGATAAAATAACGATATGACTTATAAAATCTTATCTTTAGCTGCTTTGAGTTATAACTTGAAGTCTAGAATACTTCTGATGACAATGATCGTTTGTTTATTCGTACACAAGAACATCCCTTTATTTAGAAGATACATAAGAGTGATTGGATCTTGATGAATCGAAACTACAAGGCCGTATCTTAGAATGTAGATCGTCCTTCTATCTAACAAAGTTCACATGGAAATATTTATTTAACGAGGTTCTGTATGGTGAAAATTTAATTTATGGGCAAGAAACATCTAAAATCTTCTGGACAATGGGACGAGCTCTACACATAGCTTGCAACGACTTAGCTTTACGCATTGTAGTTCCTTTTTCACTTTCTCTCATGTCTAAATGTTCTTCTCCGAGTCTCTCCCATTCAAAACTTTGGATCAACGATCCAAGAGCCAAGGTCACGAGCCGTTGAGCTAGCCCTGATCCAGGACAAGCTCGTCGTCCAATCCCAAAGGCCATCAACTTTTTATCCTCCCCTTTTTTCTCGAACCTCTCGGGCTTAAACTTTTCCGGCTCTTCCCACAACTTAGGATCTTTATGAATGGCCCATGCATTCACCAATATGATTGTACCACGTGGGACATCATAGCCGTCAAGCACGCAATCTTCTGATGCCAAGTGGGGAAGAAGCATTGGAGCCACCGGATATAGTCGTAAAGTCTCTGACACAATGTTCTGAAGATAAGGAAGTTTCACTATGTCTTGTTCCTCTATTAAACTGTCTAAACCGATTTGGTTGTCGATTTCTGTTTTTGCCTTTTGTAAAACTTCTGGATGGTTCAGTAAAGTCGACATCGCCCATTCTAACGTTCCAGCTGATGTGTCAGTCCCGGCAAGTATCATAACCTAATCCAAATTAAAAACAGTTAATTAAACTACAACTTTAAAACCTTAACCAATGGTAACTATCTTCACCTCTGTTTTAAAACCTTAACCAATGGTAACTATCTTGACCTATCTTTTCCTTACAAGTATGATTCCTTTGATGATCATATCCGTGTAGTAATCAGGCTGAGTTTCTTGTAGAGAAAGCAAATGATCGATCATCGTGTTACCCTTTACTTTCTCTGCACGTTTCTCGTTCACAAGACTTTGCAAGAACTCGTCAACACGACCCGCTAACTTCTTAACCCGTTTCTCATAACTTGTTACCCAACGAAGGATCGGGAAATAGTCAGCTGCATTCCCTGCGCCGCCACTAACAACCACCTCCGCTATCAACTGTCTCACGTGTTTTGCCTCATTGTCGTCCTCTGTGCCATCGCCGTAGTATCGCTTTCCGGCCACCATCCTAATGATGTTGTTGATAGTTAAGCTCATAAACATTGGTCTCATCTCCACTGTCACAAACTCCTGAAATTACAGTTATTACCAAAAATGGTTAAATCTAAAAGTTCTTTATTGGTATCTAAAATCTATTGTATTCGGTTCTTGTAACGAGTGATGTTTGAAATCAACTCATTTGCTATAAAACATATTCTATGAAAGAATAAAAAACCCGAGACCATAAATTAAGTTTTGTAAAAAAAATATTATTTTAAACTTTTAAAAGGTGTAACAATCGAAGCCGTAATAAAGAAGTCAATTATATTTTGCAAATACTATATAGGAGTAGTATTAACTTTTTTAATACGATGTAATAATCGAGACAGTGATTAAATATGTTAAACGTCGCAGATACTTTATAGAAAAATGAGTTTTTAAAAAATTGTGTAAGAATCGAGACATTAATTAAGTACTAGTATAATGATGTGCGTACGTGTTTAGAGTTTTTCGATAGACATAATATGAGCCGTCGGATCTCATCTTTACGGACAGATATGAAGCTATTAAGCCTAAGAGACGAGAAGATCTCAATGGTGCCAATACGTCGTAGATTCCTCCAGCTATCACCATACGCCTCTCCAACCATGGTGGTTGAGTTGTATCCGATGTGTTTCTGGAAGATAAACTGTGGCCGGTTAGCTAAAACAACGTCGTTCTTGGTGAAACATTCCTCGGCTACGGAGTGAGAAGAAACAACGTAAACGAGACGTGTCCCGAGTCGAAGAGAGAAGGTCTTGGCGTTGTTTAAAGATTCCGAGAGGGATAGGAATCTACGGTGTAGTGGTAGCTTTAGGAGGTGGAGATGTCCGATGATCGGAAATGGCCGTGTTGGACTCGGTGGTATGTTTAGTTTGCGCCGCCGTGTTCCGAGCAAGAATTTGAGAGAGAGGAAGAAGAAAAAGAAGAGAGAGAGGATTAGGTATATAGTTTCCATTTATTGAGTTGTTAATTTAATATGGAACATGTGATGTTATAAAGCTAGTTGAAGCGTGAAAATATAATGAGATGTGAGATTGGTTGGTCGTGTTACGTTTATGTTTCAGGATAATTATCGTTTTGGAAGAAGAAGAAAAAGAAGAGGATAATAAGAGTTTTAGCTAGTGATGTCACTGCCTACGAGAAATGAAAATGAATAATTCATGAGATCATAAGATCTTCAAGTGACACGTGCTATTTTATCCATCATGTGATGTACTTAACGTCATTGCATATGTCATTGATCTATCAGTTTGGTTTCTGTTCAGGTCATACACGGACCCATTGAACCAAACTTTGAGGGGAAGAGTTAGAAACATTATAGATGTAATGGTGTTCGGTCGGAGTGAATTCTCTTTTACTATAGAGATTCCATATAGTTAAAACAATTTTCAACGAGAGTAATTAGTAATTAAGAAAACATGCGATATTATATTAATGAGTTACAAATACAGTATAGAGTTTTTTTATAATGGGTAACAAATATAGATTAATATCGCATGGCGCTTCCCTCCTTCATAATGATAAATAAAAAATAAAAATAAGAGATGAACTCATGGCTCCTTCATCTGTTGTTTAAAAACATTGTGCCTTTTGCTCAGTCTAAGTGTGTCTCGTGAGGGTTGCTCAATTGCCTTTCGCTGTGAGGAAGGATTTGCCTTTAGCATGACGGTCAGCTCCAAATTCAAATCCAGTTCCGGCTCGGCCCTGAGCGCCAGCTGCGATAGATAGATCAATATATGAGCCAGTTCTTTTCCTAGAACTTCCGATGAATAGGCCTGGCATAGAGGGGAGATCGATGTTGTTCCAAACAGGGAACTTCTTGGTGCACTGAGTGATCACCTTCACGTAAACCCTTATGGCACTCTTCAACCTAATCAGATGGCTATCTATCTCAGCCCTTTCACTTTGGCTTATCTTAGCATTAGCATTGAACTTATACTCCCCCGAGATGGCAGCAATTCTCCACACAAGGCGAATATAACTTTGAGCCATCACTGCATAATTCCTGCTCAACTTAGCCCCAAGTTCAACAACACCAACTTGTGCTTGTGCCGCAACCAACGCCCTAGTCAATACATTGAATTTGGCATGACTCCTTTCAAACACCTCATCTTTAGTGCCAGTATAATTGAAGCTCCCAAGAAACTCGGTGTAGCCCTTGCAGGTGTCGAACAAAACCTTGAATTGAACTTTGTCCGGTGCGGATTGAGCCTGCTCCTCGACGAATTTAGAGATCTCATTGTAGGAGAAAGATTGGAGTTTGGACAAAGTGGATGGACACAAGATCTGTTTTGTTTTCTTGTGGGTTGGTGGGTTAGCGAAGACAGACCCGATGGCTAGAACTAAGGCTAAAGAGAACAACAGAGAGATCCTTGCCATGGTTGTATTGATGGGCAAGGTTAAAAAAAATAATAATAAATAAACTAGAATAAAAAAATGAAGTGGGCGAGTTTGAATGGAGGGATTTGAAAGGTATATATACGTTTTCACACAGCCTAATAATAGTTTACAAACAAAGGTTTCAAAAACAGACCTAACTAACACAATGCAGAGAGGGATTCATGGCTGTTCACTTGAATTTTTTTCTTTCTGGTTAAGCTATTTTGTTGAATCATGAAACATGTGGAGACAAATCATTACCGGTATAAACGTTTATTGGTTTCTTAGTTATAGAAATGAAAATGTAAATAGTATCCTAATAGTTCGTTAATTCGTTATACAATTATGTCATTATAAATCACTACCAAAATAAGCAAGACCTATACATAAAAGAAGAATTGAATAGAGACAAACACATTTTATCTAAATATGTCTCAATGTTACCCGAAAAGTGTTTGATCAATTCTCGACGATGAATTCCTGAATCTCTATACCGGTATGGCGTGCACCGCCCTGTAACCTGATCAAAACTTGATCCCCAAGTTTCAGCGAGGTCACGGGAACAGCGGTTTTTCTAGATGAGTTGTTTACTGCAAGAAAAAAGCTAGACTCATCATACACCCTTTGATGTAAACTAGTAGCTAACTGCAAATAGGATGAGACTCTTAAGACAAAGAACCTTGGTGAGGAGTGACTAGTGCAACTGTTTCCGCGTTCTGTAAGATGATGCTAAAAACCGTTTCCTCCTCCTTTACGCTAAGCTGCAAGAGGTGGAGCAGTTATTTCTAAATCAAATCAAACAGCAAGAAACTTAATCAACAATTTATTAGAGTGTAGTAAAGAATGTGATTTATGAACCTTAGCCTCCACTAGAATAAGTGGACGCTTCTCGATTTTGACTCGTCCAACGACTGCTGTCCGCTGTTTCCCTTTCTGATCAACAACAATAACCTCTCTTCCCGTTCTTAACTCCGAAAGGTAACAAGTCTTTCCACCTGGAACAGAGACATAAGCATGCACCGGCCCCTGTATATAATGAGATGTTTAGTGAATGATGATATCTATAGGAAGAACTGGTTTAGCACAAGTGTGAAAAAAAGAAACAAACGCACAGCGTTAACTCTAAATGGTCTGCTTTCAATGTAATTAGATTCCAAGCATTCTGAGTGAACCAAGAAGAGTCCTCTCGCAAAAGAACCAACCTTATAAAAAAAGAATACACAGTTCATATTTTAGTGCTTGTAAGAAGACTAGTAAAAAAATTTGATAATTCATGTTGAAGAAAGAGTATATACAGGTAAACAACATACAAGAAGACCTTCACCGGGTCTCATGAGGCTGCAAAGATCAACACAGACTCGGTCTCCCATACCAACCATTTGAACCCGAGTTATAGTAGCTTCCTTCAAACTTAATATATCACTTTCCTTATTTCTCTTGTCAAAATATTCCTAATACATTTTTTCAAAGCATCAGTTATAACAACAAGAAAGGATCCCGCTATATACTTATGATGTAGTAGATACTTACCTTTAAATCAAGAACAGCTTTAACATCCTCAGACTTAAGAATGATCCCGCCAAGACCGTGCTCTAAAGCCTAGAGCCAAGCGTCGTAACACAAGAGTAAAACTCTATGGAAAGAAAGTGAAAACGTTGAATTCAACATCAGTAAACTAAAACCAACCTCGAGGAATAGAGTCGCCTCTGAAGAAGTATTTAAAATGGCAAACACTGTTTTCACACTTCCTTGAAGAGCCGCCACTAGATTCTCCGCCGGGATCGACTGCCAAAATGAAACTTCCATTGTTACTAACCAGGTCATTCCTATGAGTTCAAGCCAGGCCAAGAAAGTTATACCTTCCAGTCTAAGAAATCAAGAACAATATTTTCTGTCTCCTCAGTTTCAATCTTAAGCTTCTGTAGCTCCTCAGGTGTTGAAACCTCAAAGACCGAAGCTATAACATTTCCACTACCATCAATAACTCGCTTCTCTTCAATAAACAATGTATCCATCAACGCAACCGCTGCAAAACCCGTTGAGCATTACTTCAAAACTCATGAAACATAGCTCTAAAACCAAATATGCATGTAAGAAGACATAGTTCTGCATTGTTACATGACCAGTCATCGGATAGTTTTCGATTGTCTGATGAGAATATAAACGTGTTCCATCCTCGCTCCACCGCAACTGTCATCACCTCTTTGCACTCAGTCCATATCCAAACCTTCTTTGCTCGGCCAAGATTCATAGGCAGAGTAGTGGAAGCAGACATTTTCACAGCAAATCTCTGAGAAAACGTTCTTTTACTAATCAGTTTCTGATTCTGATGAGAGCTCCACAATAGTAATCTATCAAGTTCTAATTTTTCTGCATTGTCAACATAGCTCAAGTAAGAAACAAAACACAATGAAGAAACTTGACAAGAACTCACTAAAATTACTCAATTTTATGCGATTATCTACAAAACCCAGATGAAATTAAAACTCAAATCAAGATTTCAAAGGCAAACAAATGAACTCCAATGTTAATGGTGAATTGGGCAAAATTGTTTACACAACACAACAAAGAGAAAAAAGACTAACCTTTTCTTAGAGAGAAACAATGGAACTGGTCTGAGGGTTGTATATAAGAAACAAAGGAGACCAAAGACAAAGCCATAACCTTTGGCCAGTTCCGATCTTTTTTAACTTGAATCATCTCTTTCAGAACTGTGTGAGTTGTGTTGGATCATTTCGGGTTGGCCCAAAACCGGTTGGTCTACGGTTTACTTAAAAAAAAAAAAACTAAAATAGAGAGAAAAAAACCTGAACCGTTCGATTCGGTTCAATTTAAAAGCTATTACCGAGTTAGTTAGAAAATATTGATATCATTCGAAAGTAATAATGTCAATGAATAGTGTTTTCTTTTGAGATTCTTTTGTCTAATGTTATTTTTTTTTCCCCCGAATTTATTTATATATATAATTAGGGTCAACCGGTCAAGTGATTTTTTTAGATAAAATTCCTTATTTATCAAAGATATATAAACCACAAATTTGAAATTCTGAATTTTAATCTAAATTCGTTCGCATCAAAATTAACATATATATGTTACATAAGAATATAGCATGTTAGGGGAAAATATTCAACCTATTACAATGAAATGATTAGCAACATCATCCTCATTTAAACCACATCATTGCATTTTATTATTATTATTATTATTATCATTATTATTATTATTATTATTATTATTATTATTATTATTATCACATCTGTCATTGTAAGTTTTACAATTTTTTTTTTTATTCTCAAGTTCTCCAAATCCACATGATTGTTCAGAAAATTAAAAAACCACTAATAAGCTTGGTTTGCTATTTTTATTCAAAGATAGTCCATCAAAGTCTCTAAGTCATTGATTTCATAAATCCAAACTTAGTGCTGTCACATATTCACTTTCATTTTACATATATAATAGATCAAGAAGGAAACTTTCCATAATCATATCATCATCAACCATGAGAAAAGTTTTTTTGTTGTTCCTTTTTTGCATTGTTGCAACAAATTTAAGTCTCAATGTAGTTTTAGCACACGAGATAATCGTCACTCCTCCAAACATGGTCAAAGATATAGAGCCATACATCTCGAATAGAGCTCTTGGGTTTGTATTGAAATTGGAAAACAATTGTCCTATAAGAGAACAACTAAGATCATTTTTTGAGAAGTTAAAGGATCTCTTGAAGTTGGAATCGTCTGTTACGCCGCTGATCGAGAACAATGAATCCGATGCATTCAAATTTGATCTAAAATCAAAATCCGAAAATCTCTTGCAAACGATGTTTATGATTGGGAGAGGACTGGTGAGTTATCGTGAACTAAAATACTCATCCTTTAGAATAACTCAAATAGATGATTTTTTGATTGATTTTCTGTTTTTATAAGTTTTTTTCGTTTGCTAAAAGAATATTATATTTTCAAATCTATGAAAATCTATTCTAACGTAAACAAAAACAAATTATGCATTTTAAACAATTAAAGTTCTAGTCTCATCATATGTCCTTAGCCAATGAAGCTAGTGACAAAGTTATGGCTTGAGAACATATGGAACTAATCAATATTTTTTTTTGTGAATATTATAGTTGAGTTCAAGTGTAAGAAAGGAGATATTTGAAGTGATGAAATCCCTCACTGAATTACATGCTGCAATTGGTAGAGTTATTATAGAGAAACATATAAAAGGTGACGATGAATCAATGTCTCTTTCGGTGGAACAAAAGAATGCGGTAGAAAACTCGATAACTGAATGGGAACAAACGATTACCCGAATCGTGAAGATTGTTGTAGAAGTTAAATCAAAAGGTTCAACTGAGCATACAGTGCAAGAAAGCAATACTTCTGAACACAACAATGTTTCAATGGATAGTAACATGGTGGAGACCAATGGAGAAGATTCAGAATCCACTCAAGAAAAAGCATATGGCATTAAAGGAAGTTATGGAGGCGATGTATCAATGGAGACTCAAGAAGGCAATAAGGGAGAATATGTTAAAGAAGGTAATCTTGTTTCTAATAATGACGAAACAAAAGACATTAAAGGTGAAAATGCAGACTCTAATATTGAGAACGAAATAGAGGGACAAGGTAAAAATTTGGGTGACTCGACCAATTATAAGAATTTGGAAACTAAAGAAGATGTCAAGTCTGAGGTAGAGGCTAAAAATGATGGAAGTTCCATGACAGAAAAGTTGGAAGAAGCTAAAAAAAATAATGGAGGTTCAACAATGGATATGAATTTGGAGGACAAAGGAAGTGGGGAAGAGGCTAAAGATAATAAAATGGTAAATGCTACAACAAATGATGAAGATCAAAAGATTGAAGAGACTCAAGAAAACAATGGAGAATTAGAGAAGGATAAGAACTTGGAAAACAACATAGGTAATAAAATTCTAAAGGGAAATGGATCAACAGAGAAAAACACAACTAATAAAATTTCTATGGAAGAAAAGCGAGAAGAGACTCAAAGAAGTCATGAAATTTCTATGGAAAAAAGCGAGAAGAGACTCAAAGAAGTCATGAAATTTATATGAACAAAGAAACAACCAAAGATAAAAATAGAGATTTGAACAAAGAGAAGGGAACAAATGTTCAAGGAGAAAGTATTGGAGACTTGTCAAAGGGTACAATTTCGAATGACAATAAAAATGTTAAATCAGAGGTAAATTCTAATGGTACATATGAGAAGTATCAAGAGGCTCAAGGAAATGATGGAGTTTCAACAAAAGATAAAAACCTAGGAGCTGATGGGGAGAAAAAATATGATAAATCGGTAGAGGTTATGAAAAATGGAGACTATACAAAAAAACAAAGGGGAGAGAATCAAGAAAACAATGGAGGATCAATGAAAAACGAGAACTTAGAAAACAAAGAAGATAAGAAAGAATCAATAGACGATCAATCAATAGAGGCAAAGACAAATAATGAAACATCTAAGGAAGAAAAAGGTGAACATACGCAAGGAGGTCATGATATTTCCATGAATGGTAAGATAATGGAGAACAAAAGTGGAAATGCATATTCTAACAAGGAGAAGGAAGTACATGTTGGAGACTCAACTAATGGCAACAAAATGGAGAGTAAAGATGACGCTAAGTTGGAGGTTGAGTTAAAAAAAAATGATGGAGGTTCGAGGAAGGAGAAGGGAGAAGAGGGACAAGGGAAAAACGAAGGTTCACTGGAAAATAAGAACTTAAAGACCCATGTAAGTCAAACTGAATTAAAGGATGATAAGTCTGTTGCAGATAAGGAAAATTTGAGAAGTTCTATGAAAGAAAATCAAGAAGAAGCGGAAAGAAATGAGAGAGATAAGAAAGAAGCTAACGATGATAAGTCAGTAGAAATTAAGGGAAAGAAAAAGGAGTCAATAAAGACTAATGAAAATAAGACAAATCATAGAAAAGATTTTGTTCACGGAAACAAGAAAGAGTCCAAGATGGTAGAAACCGGAGAAAAGAAAGAATCTAATGAAGCAAATTTAGTGGAAGCTAAGGAAAATAAAGAAATTTCTATGGAAGAAAACCGAGAAAAGAGTCAAGGAAGTAGTAGTGGAGGCCTTAGTAAAGAAGATAACAAAGAAGAAAAGAAAGAGTCAAAGAACTATCAATCAGGCAAAAAAAATGCAAATAAAGAAAAACAAGAAAGTGCTCAAGAAAATACTAGAGTGCATACAAAGATAGATAATAAAAAAGATAGTAAAGATTTAAAGGATAATAAATCAGTGGAGGCAAAAGCAAATAAAGAAATTTTCGTGAAGAAAAAACAAGAGCAAGCTCAAAGAAATGACATAGGTTCAACAAAAGTAAAGGGTATCAGTTCTGAAGATGCAAGGTTAAAAAAGAATACAAAAGAAGATAAAGGTTCTAGTAATGACATAGATATAAATGTTAAAAAAAGAAGTAGAGAGTCAACGCAACACAAGAAAGAAAAAAAGAAAGACATAAAGAAAGAAGAGAAAAAAGATACAACCGATGCAAAGTCAAAGGAAAAAATAAAAGATAATCATGAGAATGAAAAGTCTAGAAAGAGTATTTTGAAGAAACAAAAAGAAGATAAAAAGGAAAGGAAAGAGTCTAGAGATAATATATTAAAGAATAAAGAGAAGAAAGGATATGAAGATAATAAACTGAAGATAAAAGACGAAAGTAAAACAGAGAATACTAATTCGAAAGATTACAAGAAAAAAGAGGAAGATAAAAAGGAGAAACAAGATTTTGAAAGCAATATATTGAAGAAACAAAACGAAGATAATAAAGAGAAGAGAGATTTTGGTGATGTTAAATCAAAGAATAAAGAGAAAAAAGAATGGGACAGAAAAGAGAAGAAGGAATACATGAACAATAGATCAAAGATAAAAGAGGAGAATAAACAGAAGAAAACAAATTCAAAAGATTACAAGTCAAAGAGAAAAGAAGAACATAAAAGCAAGAAAATGAATTTTGAACATAAGAACAAAGAGAAGAGAGACTCCAAAGATCGTAAATCTAAGGAAAAGAAAGAAGAAAAACAAGAGAAGATAAAATTCAAAGATCGTAAAGCTAATAAAAATGAAGTCGAAAAGAAAGAGAAGAAAGAATCAGAAAACCATAAATCAAAGAAAAAGGAGAAAGAGAACAACAAATATGACAATACCTTAAAAGAGAAACATGAGGCAAATAAAAAGGAAAAGAATGAATATGAAGAGAAGAAATCGATGATAAAAGTGAAGAAAGAGTTTGAGGACCACAATATGAAGAAAAACGAAGAAAAGAAAAAAGAAACGAAAGAGCATGAAGATAAAAAATCAAAGAAAAAACGAGAAGATAAGAGAGAAAAGAAGAAGTCTCAAGACGGTAAATCATTGAAGAATGAAGATGTTAAGAAAAAGAAGAAAGAAAATAAAAATATAGAAGATAACAGCGTAACGACAGATGTTAAAAACAGTGAATCAAAGAAAAAAGAACAAAAGAAGAAAGAGTCTAACAACAAAATTACGAAGAAAAATGTGGAAGATAGAAAGAAGAAAACAATATTTGAAGAAAACATATCAAATACAAAGGCAAAAAATAAGAAACGAGAAGAAAATGAAGAGAAGAAGGAAGAGTCTCAAGACAATAAATCAAAACACAGTAAAAAACACATTGGAAACTCAAAGCAAGGAGGATTTCAGTCAAATGCAGAATACTCGATGAAAGAAAAGGAAGACAAGGAAGAATCTAAGGATTTAGAGTCAAGAGAAACAGAAAAACAAGAGAATAATCATGGGCAAGAAAAGAAAGTTGGGGTTCAAGTTAGTACCAAAAATTCTAAAAAGAATAAAAAGAAGACGAAAGAAGATGACAAAGTGTCTAAACATGGTAAATCAGAAAATTATGAGAAAAAAATGGAAGCAACAACTCAAAAAGATAATAAGAAAGCTAAGAACGAAATGCAAGCAGATGATCAAGTAAAGAGTGAAGAATCTTTGGAATATAAGAAAGGAAAGAGTAAAAAAGATAATGAAGACAAAGTGGGTAAAGAAAAAAATGAACATTTTGAAAAGAAATCTGGAAAGATCATCGAAGATAAGAAGACATTAGACAAAAAGATAGAAGATACAAAATCAAAGAAAAAGCAAGAAGATAGTAAAGCTTCCTCGATGAAAAAACATGAAGGGGTTCAAGAAGCCAATGTGGAATCAAATATTAGTGAGAAGAAATATCAAAATGAGTCTAGTGATGATACGTCTAAAGTAAATGATGAAGCCTTAATGAAGCAAAAACAAATTGATGAGGGTCACACAAATATTGAAAAATCGAAGGGGAAAACTAAAGAAACTAACAGAGATTTAGTAAATGGTACAAGTATAAAGGTTAGAGGAGAAAACAAAGAGTCCAGAGATGGTAAAACAATTGAATCTAATCAAAGTAAGAACAATGATGGTAAGAAAGTTGAAATCAAAGGAGGTAAAGAAAGTCCTCTAAAAGAAGGCTCCAAAGACATCATTAGAGGTAAGGAAGAAAATTCCAAAGTTGATAAGAAGAATGAACATAACAAAACTAAAAGAGATTTTAATGAAAGAGGTTCTAAAGATGGTAATACAACTGAATTCAATGAAGGTAAAGAAGATTCCATGAATAAAGATTCTGAAAATGGAAAGTTAGTTGAGACAAGTGGAGACAAGAATCACAAAGAAGAAGGTTCTATAGATGATAAGACAACGAACATCAATGGAAAGAAAAAAGATAACATAGTTGAAATAAGTAGAGATACAAATTCCACATACGAAAGTTCTAAAGGTGGTAGTACAGTGGAAACCAATGGAGGTAAATATGTTTCAATGGAAAATTTTTTTAAAGCTAATCATACAGATGATGAAGGTCAAAAAGACTATAAGACAAATGAAACTAATGGAGGTAAAGAAGTAACTATGGAAGAAGGTTCTAAAGATGAAAAAAAATTTAAAGCAAATGGAGGTAAAGAAGATTCAATGGAGGAAAAATCTAAGGATGGTATGACAACAAATTTAAATGGAGGTACAAATTCGACGGAAAATACATCTAAAGATAGTAAGATAGTTGATACCAATGATGTTAAAGAAGATTCTGAAAATGGTAACATAAATGAAGCCAATGATAATAACATAGCTGGAACAAGTGGAGAGAAAAAAAATTCCATAAAAGAAAATTCTGAAGATGCTAAGAGAGCTGAAACCAATGGAGGTAAAAATGTTTCAGTAGAAGAAAATTCTAAAGATGGTAATATAAATGAAGTGCATAAAGGTCAAGAAGACTCTACAAATAAAGGTTTCAAAGAAAGTAAGTCAGATGAAATTACTGGAGGTAAACAAGTAACTATGGAAGAAGGTTCTAATGATGATAAAACAACTGAAATAATTGGAGGTAAAAACAAATCAATGGAGGAAAAATCTAAGGATAGTGAGACAGAAAGTTTAAATGGAGCTACAAATTCGACGGTAGATGGTTCTGCAGATGGTAAGATAGTTGAAGCCAATGGAGTGAAAGAAGATTCTAAAAATGGTAACATAAATGAAACAAGCGGTACATCAAAGGAATCTAAAGGAGATAAAGTAGATATCAATGGAGGTTCTATAGAAAATAAGACAATTGAAGCTCAAGAAAGTAGTAATGGAGATTCAATGAATGGCGTAGAAGAGGAGAATAAAGAAAATAATGATGGAGGAAGCAATACAAAGTTTATGAATAATCAAACAATAGAACATGGCGTAAATTCCACAACAAAACAAGAACTAAGGACAGATATCGAGACCAATACTTCTAAAGAGGTTACAAATTTCATATCAAACCTTGAGAAGAAATCTCCAGGTACCCAAGAGTACCAAAGTTTCTTTCAGAAACTTAAAGATTACATGAAATACTTGTGTCCAGTCTCTTCAACATTAAAAGCAAAAGACTCAAGCTCTTACATGTCTGAGATGGTAAATATGGCCACAAAACTCTCAGATGCTATGGCTGTCTTGCAAGCCAAGAAAAGTGGGTCAGGACAGGTGAGTTAATTAAACACAACATTCATAAAAAATTGTAGAAAGTACAGTGAAAAATGAAACTTTAATTTATTTATTAAACAGATGAAAACAACACTACAAGGATATCAACAAGAAGTGATGAAGACTCTAAACATCTTGCAATCAGTTATGACCAAAGCCATATCTGAAAAACAAACTACGAGCGATGATTCGTTCACGCTTACACTATCACAACAAGAAGCAATCAAGGAGATAGTGTTGAAATGGGAACAAGTTATGTCTCAATTTGTGAAAGTTGCTACAGAGAGTGAGAAACAATTTTCAGTCGAGATTTCAACCGGAAATGGCTATCACATGAAGAAGAGTTCTAACTCTAGTTCGAGCTCAAGTTCGATTTCGAGTTCAACTTCAAGTTCAAATTTGGATTTCAAGGTCAACGGTGAAACTTTGAAGGGACTGGATATGGATGGTTAGATAGTACATATATAAATAATAAACTCTAAAATAATATTATTTATGATTAATTAGAATTTTTTTTAATTGTAAATTAAATCCAAATCGTTTTGAGGTTTAGGCTTTTATAAAAGAATGTAAATGTGGATGCAAATCATGCATTCTTCTCTGGCCCGTCCTGTAGCTAACGTTGGCAAAGCAAATGCTTTAGACAGCAAATAATATAATGGAATTTATGGGATCATTTTTGAAAAGTTTTAGACAGCAAACATGTGGTAGACACTTTCATTTATTTAATTATTTCCAAAGTTTGCCGAGTTTGAACTTGGCAAATACATGTTTGATATAATTTTTTATGTTTAATGGTGAATAAAACTATTTTTGTTTTAGGCATTCAATAAACTTGGGCCGACCTTGATTCTTGTCATGTATATGTAAAAACAAAAAGTCTCATTAGTCATTCATATGATGCACATGTTTTATGTATTTAGGACATAAATAATCGTGCATGTTTTATGTGGTTAGTGATTTTCTTTGGATATGTATATTTTGTTCATTTTTTTTGGTGTTTTCTAATCCTGCCAAATCATATGCATAAAAAATCCAATGTTTTAGACGAACGAGAAAATCTTAGCGCATAATGCAGAGATCAAGCGGGAAATGAAAAAAAAACCACTTGGAATAGTGTAGAGAACATAAAGTTTACAGAATCGATGCTCAGTTTGGTGAATCTTAATTATTTCAGTTTTTTTTCAATTAAAATTATTATTGTTTTCTTTTAAATAATATTTTTTCTATGATTAAGAATAATTTCCCATTTCTAATTTTTATTTTATTTCAGTTAATTATTATCAGTTATTGATATACTCATAAATAACAATACATAAACTATCAGAAATCCTAACACATTTTTAAGGGATATTCATAAAAAAATTTCTCCGGAATATTTCACACAGTGTACTGTAGAAAATGGTCAATATATTTAAACAAATTTAAATGTTGGACGCATTTGAATTGTAAACAACATCAAATGCTTGTTTTCTTGTAATGATAACAATAAAAAAAAATCGATGATCAATTAGTAACTAAATGAACATTGCTGCCACATATTTATTTGTAGCAAATCACTTCGACCACATAAAAACTTTGACCACAATGTTTATGTGGTCAAAGGAAGCAACAATTTTAGCTACTTAATTATAATTTTTCAACACCAGCTACATAAGTTTGAAAGGGCATATTTAGTTATTGGTTATTTGTGACCTTGGAACATGTTGTGTATCATGTTTTGAGTATAAATGGTTTGTGTTTGATAGTGACGGTTCGTTGTAATCACCCCTGCTAAGTCTGATGGTTCTTTGTAATCACTCCTGCCCACACCCACACCCAACTAAACTGAGTATCTTCCAGAAAAAGAGGATGTTCTTCGTATAGACCATGTTTCTTGTCAAATTAATCTTGTATACTTTGTCATATTGTATACAACACTTAATACATATTGTTTTGTAAAAAAAAAAAAATTAAACAATTTCTACAATTGGAGATGGTCTTATCTCGACTCTTTCTTCACTTTTTCATTTTTTTTTTAAATTTTAATAGGAAAACTCTAAGTAAGAGACTCCCATGGGTTAATTTAGTTTTAAGAACTGCTTTAAGCAAAACTCTAAGAACTGCTCTAACTATTTTAATTTGCTATGAGTTATTCCATTTTGACAACTCTTCTCGTAAGACATGTATTGTTTTCTATATTTTTTACTAATCACAATTCACAAGAGGGATAAAACAGGATAGTACAATTAGAATATAGACAATTTATTTTACTGTGTATATCTCTTGCCTCTTCTATTTGGGCTCTTCTAAAAGATCCTTATCAAGTTTATATCACCAATAATAATTTTAACAAGGGGATACTAAATGAGGATTAAAGTTTTGGAAAATAAAACTAAAAGAGAATAAAACATGATGATAAGGATCAAAATTTTGATCTAATGTGTTACTTATTAAATAAACTTCTTATGCTCGAGGTTTTACAAATTTTTTACTCAATGTATCATGTCGATAACCAAAATTTCTTGTATCCATATTTTTAAAAAATAAAATAAAAAATAAAGAGAGTTAATTTGATATCCATGCAGTATACGCATGTTTGTAATTTCTCTAGTATTGAATGTCTGTAATTAATAGACATATGACAAAACATTCTACAGCTCGCTGTACTAAGCAGGGCCATCTCTTTATTGAAATAATATAGTATTAATAAATTTTTGACTTCTACGGGTCTGAATCTACGAGTCAGCATTGGCACCTCCATAACTTTTCTCCTCTAAAGAATGGCTAAAGGAGCTTTTGCCTGACGATTTTGAGTGTGTCTTTTGATAATTGGCAGCTTGATAACTTGTAACAGTTGCACTGCCACCCGCAACACCTTCCATCGAGTTTTTAGTTGTACTTTCACTCGGACCACCAGCAGAGGGGCTACTGGCAGAGCTTCCACCTGTAGAATCTCTGTAGGCACCTCCACCAATCATTGAACTTTCAGTTTCACTCTCAACACCGGCAGCAGCGCTGCCACCACTTTCAGTACGTTGAGTTGCACCACCCATTGAATTTTCTCCACCACTAGCATCAATTGATCCATCAGCAGCAGCTCCACCGTTTTCGCCACCTGCTCCACCTCCAGCACCCATTGAACTATCAGTTGTACTTCCACTTGGGCCACCAGCAGGGCTTCCACTGCCCGTATCACCCATACTTCCATCTCCTGAATCAGTTGTACTTCCACTTGGTCCACCAGCTGAGCTTCCAGCATCACCGGCAGCATCTCCATCGCTTGCGTCACCAGCAGTGCTTCCACTACCCGTATTACCCATACTATCAGTTGTACTTCCACTTGGGCCACCAGCAGGGCTTCCACTGCCCGTATCACCCATACTTCCATCTCCTGAATCAGTTGTACTTCCACT
>NC_025693.1:8035062-8053170 GCF_000633955.1 Camelina sativa
GCAGAGATTGCCTTGAAGAGACCCTCAGATTGTGATTTCATTTGAGACTGGAACTCCGAAGACGACCCTTTTGCGGTGTTTATAAAGGATATGAAAGCCTTCAGCTTTGAGAAGAAGTCCTTGTACTCTCCTTTTAATGGACACATACTCTCAAGGTTGTCCACAAAACTAAGCATACCCTTGTAAGCGAAAGGCTCAAAATCTTGGGACATTTTAGGAAACTTCCTCATGTAATGCCTTAATAAGAACGTCCCTTGCGCTTCATATATGGTACTTGATGCTACTAGTATAAACATCAGACACATCGCTATAGGAAACCTAGCCATTTTCTTATCAGATGGGTAAACAATATTAGAAGGATTTCTATTTTTTTTTTTTTGTTTTTTAAGTTTATGTTTAGTTTTTTTTTTTGGGTTTTTCTTGAATGATTTAATTTTTAAGAGAGAACTGGACTTATATAAATGCTTAAAAATTCTAAATTTGAGTAAGAGAAATTGGTGGATTCATTTACGGTCGCGAGAGAATAGCCAAAGAGACTATTAATTGTTTTCATGTTCCAAACCGATTTGGACGGCAAACTGTGTGTTGCAAATTGTGGCAGTAGTGTATATCATTCTTTATTTAGTAAATAAATTTACCTCACACATAACTTATAACATTAAAGTACTATCCATGCAATGCAATATATGTTTTGTAGAAATGATAGAATCTTTTGAATGCTTATTAATTACATCGGGGCACGTAATTAAGGATAGTCATTACTAGATTAAATTGCAAAGTTAAATTAAATAATGACATACTATCGTAATCTCACAACTATTTTCATGTGCTGCGATCTAAAATATTTCAGATATACATTTGTAACTAGTATATATGTAAGATATATATTTGAAGTAATCTTTATGGTTAAGAAACGGTTCTGATATATATACACGTAAATTATGTTCCATGCATGCTGTTATACAACTTTACTATATCTTATATAAAATGAGAAGGTTTTTTCTAATTTTTACTCACATTGTGACATTTGGCATTCTCTTTCAGTGATACCTGTCATTCTTTATTTCCATTTTATTCTTTTAAAACAAATTTATATCATTTTCAATTCCAAATAATCATACTTCTCTTCTTAATGTTGGTACAATTGACATATATTGTAAATCCACTTTTATATCTTAAGTTCTTTTGTCAAACAAAATCAGATTATTTTATAATAAAATCTCATATTATAAATATGATACAAAATGTAATATTCTATAGCATTTACTAATAAATAACTGATATTTGATACATCTACTTTACACATTTTTCTTACATTTTATTTAATTTGTCTTTCATCATTTAAAGTGAAAAAACACACACTATTTTATAATAAAAGAAAATATCATAATAAAAACCATATCTTGGATAAGAAATGAAATAGTTTAAATACATGATTATGGTTAAACCTTTATGTAATTTTATAAACCTTAATTTTTACACGTCTTAAAATCATATAATATTTTCTTTCATTAATTGAGTAGGCAATAAAGTTAGTCAGTTCCACACTTCCACTAAAATCCTATTAAATTATGATAAATTACACAATAATAGCTTTTCCTTTCATATCAATTCACATATCAACATAAAATCGATCTTGTCAAGAGCATTTCAGAATTGTTGTCATGTTTAAGTCATACTAGGTAGAGGACCCGCGCATCGCGCAGAGACATAATTAACTACAAATCATATCAGATATTTTATTTTTGTTATTTAATTCATTTGACATATACTCATATTCTTATTCAAATTCTTTTTTTTTGAGTAGTTAATTATTAATATATATTGGGTTATTGTATTTGTTATTGGGTATCTGTTATTGGATTTTATCACCAAAACAAACAGAGAATCCACTTATGAATAGGTTTGTTATCTATTTCCTATTGGATTTTTAATATTGTGGTGAGATGGTGAAATGATGGTGATTGGAATAACATATATATAGGGTTTTTATATTTTTTCAAAAGATCACTTCCCTCCAATTTAGCAATTTCTAAATAATATAAAACTAGGTAACAACCCGCAATATATGCGGGATAAATCGATTCAAATAAAATTATTACAAGTAAAATTATTATTTAGAATTTAAGGTGTCATATTAATAATTTTACACATAATTTTTTATTTTATTCAAATTTACATTTAATTATTTTGTGTAAAAATATATTTCACCCGTGAAATGTGGGAAATAATGTTAATTATTGTGATAATTGTGATAATGTTATTTATTTTTAAGATTATTGTAATAATTAATTTTTAATATATACTCCCTTTGTTTCATAAAGAGTGTCATTTTAGATTTTTTTTTTGTTTCACAAAGAGTGTCATATTACATTTCCAATGTACTATTTTATATTTTCAATGCATCTTTTTTATTATATTTTCTAGTTTTACCCTTAATCTATGACTAAATTAACCTATTAAATATTTATTATATAAGGGCATATATGTATATTTCAATATTTTCTTAATTTGTGTGAGATGTGTCAAAATGACACTTATTATGAAACAGAGGGAATACTTGAATAGTCATCAAATTTTTAAAAATCGGAGAATAGGTTTGGTATTTCAAAAAGTTAAATAGATGAATAAGTTTTCTAATAGTTTATGAAATGTAATTTACTTTAAATAATTAAATATGTTATGAAAATGATAATTAAATTATTAACTATAATTTATTTTTTAATAGTTGATGAAGTTGATGAAATCTTTCATTTTAAAAAACTAATAGAAAGAAACATTACCTTATATATTCTAATGACACATTTATGTAAATAATAATGAAATAAAGATTTCTTTATATATTTTAATGGCATATTTAATAAATCAAAAGACTTATTTTTGTAAATATGTTTATCTTAAGATGTTTAATTGCAATTAAATCTCCAAATCACTCTGGTGACGACAAATCAGCATTTTCAACAAAATGCTTCTCTATTAATATATATAGGGGATATATGATCAGTTTTGGATTTCAGAATTTAAGGCACAAATTTATTTATGCAAATCAAGGAATATAGTTGCTGTGAATATATTAATCCCTTTTTCACGTAAATCAATGATAAAGTTTGTGGTATATGATTCTTTTTTTCGGTTTGGAATATATATGATTTATATATTTGTATGTTGTTTAATTTGGGAACTTAATCACTTTTGGAGAATAAACTCATAATAACATGTCATCCATTATTGACATCTTTTTTTTTTTTTTGACAACCATTATTGGCATCTATAATCTAGGAAAATATTATTGACATCTAATTAGGAAATTTAATTTAATTTTAATAATTTCATTTGATGGCTCCTAAAATAAAGGGCATTAGAGAGTTAATGAAGCAACAGATATACGTTTTCATTGGCAGAGATTTTGTTAATATATTTTTTAATATTGTTGTATTTTTATAGGGCATAGGTAAATTTATCCATAGATATGGCAGTGTTTTGGAATTAAAACAGAAAAACAATTATGCGTCGTTTGTTAAAATAGAATAATAACTAGGATATATCCCGTGCTTAAAGCACGGGTCAACATTTTAAAAAAAAATTATAATATAATAATAAAATTTATTGTTTTATTTTTTAAAAAATTATTTTGTTTGAGATAATATTTATTTTTAATTGTCATGTAAATCTATTAGTCTATTTGAATACTAATTATTTTAGAATATTATAGTATTTTATTTTTGACATATCATTATAGTTTTATATTGTTTATTTGTTGTATTTGCATCATATTTTGTGAAATATAAAATAGTAATTTTAATATTATAATTGTGAGTAAATAAAAATTATTAATTTATCATCTATATAAATTTATTTTTACCAATCCACCAATGTGAAAATAAAACACACATTTTCATACATTTAGTAATATATCTTCGTTTAAAAAAATTCAAATCACAACATATGCAGAAACAAATATGCATTTTATTAATTATAAGTATTATATGAAAGTTCTAAACAATTTGTAAATAAAATAAAATAAAGATGATAGGAGAATCATAATTTGAAATCTTAACAAAATCTTCAAATTTAGTTATTAAAAATAATTGTATTGTATACTTGGATATAAAATCTTAGTTTTTAAAATTTTGATTGGTTTATATATTTTTTAAAATAAATAATTAGTAATTTCGTCCATAATTTATTAAAGAGATAAAATATTTTTTTAGATTTTTTAATATTTGATATGTGAGTGTTTTTATTTTTAATTTAATTATATTTATTTAAATTAGTTAATTAAGCTTAATTATTTTTTTCTAATGGCAATTGAATGTAATTTTTTACACATTTTAAGGTTAGTTTTATATTTGTACTTCTCAATTAATATAGTAGGATACAGTTGTTACGTAATGTGTTAGTGATTTTTGTTTGTTTCTTTAAACCAAACTTATTATGGAAGAAATGTTAATATTTCGTAATACATGATTCATTTGACCCAAAAAATTGTATTGTTAAACAAATTTACATCATTATATATGGACTTTATGTTATGGGTTGAAGGCAATATCCCCTAAATAATTGGGTAAGGCTAATATGTATATGATGTAAATAGTTGGGATTGATTAAATCTGAAATTAATATAAAACTAAATCTGAAATTATCCAAATGAAATACACATATTAATAGTATAATGAAAAAATTTTATGTAGATAATGGAAGAAGCGTTTTGTAGTCATAAAAAGAATGTACTTATAGATGAGAGGAGAGGTAAGTTTAGGTTTAACATTTTTTTTGTATTTTTTTCTAATTAAAACAATGGCAGAGAGCTGTAAATAAGATGATATTTTGAGGGTTAATTGATAAAAAGTATCCTGAGTTCTGTAACGCTGACACGTCAGCTTTTTTTTTCAAGTGTGCTTCTCTATTAATATATAGGGGATATATATATATATAAAAGAAGATTTTCATATATGTTGACTTTCTTGATTTTCTATCTATTTATTTCATTAGAAAATTGTAAGTGACATATTTAACATAGTATTAATTAAATAATCAAGTTTGATTATTTCTTATATGGAAAATATATTAAATTTTTATATTTAATATCATGTAGTGGGTTAGAAATTGCTTTTACCATGCATTAAAGAGAGTTATAATTTCAATAACCATGCATTGAAATGTATTTAGTCTAATGAAAAGATTTCCGTTGCAAATATTTATGTTACAAAAGTTATGACACCAAATTCTATAATTCCCAAATTTGTAACTGTTAATAAAATATTTTGAACCTAAGAGTAATATCTATCTAACATTCAAATAACGTACGTATATATAGCCATAGGTAGATATTTACTTAAACACTTGGACTCAAATTTACTCTCAAATTCTAGACCTGTTATAACATATATCATCAACGCTGCAAGAGAAAAAAATATCTGTCATGTTTCTTGATTATGATGGTACCCTTCTCCAATCCTCGATGATCCAAACAGAAGTTTGATGTCTAGCAAGGGGTCCTTATAATTAACCAAAATATATATACTCTTTGAGTCTTTCTCTCCATTATCAAGATATATTTCATGTGTTCTGTGTTTCACAGATGAGAAGAAGAGTGAAAAACATGGCCAAGTCTTTTCCAACTTTTATAGTTATGTAGACGCATTTTATTTTTGGTAGAATAACTACATAGATGCATTGACAAGGTACATTTTGTAAAATAATTTTGTTTCCCATTTTCTTAACCAAATTTGTTAACAATCAAATTACAATTTGACATGTTATTTATTATCTTTATTTTTGTAGATTTATAGCTTAGTGAAGCTAGCAGAACTGTATTATATAGAAGCCATGGAATGGAATCAATGGATATTAAACGCTCAGCTAAAGTCTTCTCAAGATACAAAGGTAGACTCTTAAAAAAAATTATTAACTAAATTTTAATCTGGATTCCTTTATTTACTTATTAATCAAAATTTACACTTAAACGTTTTTATTTTAGGTTTATGTGTTTGTTTAACTTCTTATCGAGAAAGGAGCCAAGCCAGTTCCGGAGGACAAGCAGACAAAATAATCTTAGACCACAAATTTATATTATGTTTTAAGGCCATTAAATAATATGTATATAATAATAGTCACAATATATTTTCCTCACTAAAATCTACTCCATCCATTCCTTATTAATCCATTTTCTAGAGAAAAATAAATCTTGCACAAAAAAACAATTTATAGGTTTTCTATATATTTTTAATAAGTAACTAATGACAAATTGTAAACTTCAAAAAAAAAAAGAACTGAATATTCTTGGTTGAAATTCGTTAATCACAAAAAGAAAATGCAAGTAAAGTCAGTTTTTAATATGTTTGAAAATCCTAAAATATAGATTACTCAGGAACAGAGGGAGTATTGTCTAATATAACCATTTAATACAGTGCCACATAATTTTTAAAGTTTTCAATGATGGGAAGTGTTTTTAGTCAAGTGATTACAGCACCACATCTGCGACCGATCCCATCGGAATTTGATTCCACTAAATCGTGTTACCCCGCTTAGTAGGGTCTGTCTATGAATCGGGTCTTGTCGATTATATGTTGACCAAAAAAATTCAATGATAAATGGCAACATTTTTATTTTGTTGGATGAAAGGGATTTTGTTTCATAAAACAATATTGGCCAGGGTGGATTGTGGAGAATCACTATCCATGAAGATGGAAGCATATCAAAGGCACTTCAAACGTTTGGACCCAGCAAAAATAAAGTTAATTATACAGAGGTAAAATGAGTCGTAAAAAAAGCAAGCAATGGAAAAAATGGTATATCAATACTCCATAATATAAAATTTATAAAAGTTAAATGTTTTATTTATGAAATCATTCACAAAACATAAAAAGCTGAGGCAAGTTAATTCAAGAGTGATGGAGAGATAATGTTTAGTATGATAATGTTTAGTATGTTTAGTATTTGGAGTTTGGGTTTAGAATTTAGTTACTTTGTATATATATAAAGATATTATTGAAAATGGATTACAAGAGAAGGTATTTCTTTTAAAAATATTTGTTGTTAAGTATTACTTTTAGATGATGAAAGTAAAATTAATATATAGAACAACATTAAATTATCTATCAAAGTAATTATATAGTAAGGTCTTACAATTTTCTTTTTAGACTACTTATCAGTTTTTTCTATAAAAAAAACAAAAGTGTAAATAAATATAATTTATCTTAATTACTTAACGAAAATACCAAATTAAATTGATTTTGCGGTAACTAAAACAATGGTCATATTATTATTGTAACATATTGTTTAAATATTTTCAACAATACTGTGTACTTTAACTTTTTTTTTTCTCTATCTCAAAATGACTCTTTTATGAAGCATCATATAACAAATATATATTAAAATATTTTAGTTAAACCATAATATTATAAAAATTAATTTTCAGTACATATAGTAACAATTACATGTACATGTCATATATAATTGAATAGAAACTTCATTTTTTTTTCAAATTAATAATGCATACATAACCCACGCATCACATGGGCTACTTTCTAGTATATATATATATATATATATATATATATATATAACTTTACTAAAATCCTATTTATCAAGGCCTTAGAGCATCTGTACTCTAATAATGGTGACCATTTCTCAAAAAAATAAATAGAAAGTACTTTTTTTTACAAATTTTCTTATTTTTTTTTTTTAATATTTGTGCCATAGAATAAATGACATCTGTCTAGTTAGTGAAAAAAACTAAAAAAAACTGTAACTTTCTCTCTACCTCTTGGCGACAACAAAAGAGACCTTCAACAGATTTGTTTCGTCTTAAGGACTGCCGGCATTTGCCGGTGGTTCCTTCTCATTTTTCAAGTTTTTTTCTTCTTTTGTTTTTAATAATCGTGATGAGAGAGACACCTTTTGATCGAATTCCTTTCCGATCCATTTTCTCCTCTTTGATGGTGATAGCGTTTATGATCATGTTTACAATGGAGACAAACAATTCTCAGTTTCATGTAACGCCATTGCCAAATTCAAGATCAGAAGATTCACTTCACCGACGTCTCTCGTCCCATGTAATGTCTATCGGTTTGAATCGTGATATATTCCTTCATTTGAAGTTTGTTTCCATTGATTTTTTTCACTGGCCACATCTCCGGTTCTCAACCGATGAATTTTTCTCAAACATATGGTTTGAGGAAATCATTTGGGTATTTGATCCGGGTATCAGTAGACAGATCTGTTTGATTGAAGGAATTGGATTTGGTGATGTTTTCCTTTTTTCAAAGACATGGTCCAATGATGGTGATGCTTTCGCTGTCCCACGATCAGATTCTTCAAGTCCTACGAAAAGAGAAATCATGGTCACTACTCACTAACCAGAATGGATGGATATGGCGACATAAAAGACATGATCGAGATCCATTTCAAGCAACTATCAGAGTATTTTCTTAATTAAAGCGATGCGAAAAGCAGTTAGGAGTTTCATCTATAAGATGTTAGCCTTTTATAAGTATATGAAGAGAGGAATTAACAGATCTCATCTGTTACCAGTAAGACTTCCGTTTGGAAAGCATGGTCACTTCCACTTCTTTATCGAAATTGTATTCAATTTCTTTTATTTGGTTTAATGGTTGTATTTAAATGGTTTCATGTATCATGTAATACTTTTATGATTAATATAATTGATTTGGAGTTAAAAAAAAATGACATCTGTCTCATTTATTGTGAGAACCATTTCTAAAGTTTTTCCCTAAAGTATCAATTCTCTTTCTTTTTTCTTCTTTCTTTTATTTTTATTATTTTTTTGATAAAAGTATTTAAAAGAGAATCTCTCACTAAAAATGGTCTTAGGTTCCAATATACTCTACACTAACCAAAGCGTTGGTGCCTTAGTGGTAGTACAAATTAGGGTTTGGTTCCTTTATGCCTCAAGTTCAATTACCTTTTAGGACAAGGAATATTTGCATTCTAACACACTTTTCTATAAAAATATTGCATTCTAACACACTTTTGGACCACCACACACTTTTCTTATAGTGTTTTACTTTCTTACCCTCTAACTCTCTCTCTCCAAACACATTACTTCTCAACACACATCTTTATGTTATTTTTTATTATTACTCTATTTTCTTTCCTTTATCTTTCTTTCTCACCTTCTTTAACTTTCTCTCCATTTCCAAATAATTTTTATGTTATACTCCCTTTCTTTGATATATGTGTTTGAATAATCTTGAGTAGTGGATAACAATATATATATTCCTTAGTCACATTTATATCTTTTTAAAATTTTGCATTTTGATATATTTATCATCTAAAAAATCAAATCCAGATGTTTATATGTTTATGATTATTTAGTTTCATGTTCAATATATATAATATCATCCATCAAATCTTTTTCACATGTTATTGATCATCAGTTTTATGTTTTCTAGTAAAAAATCTTCAGATTTGGCTACATTTGTTACAATTACTATGAGATTAAATTTATGATCTAAAATTTAAGATTTAGGGTTTAGGGTTTAGAGTTTTAGGGTTTAGGGCTTAGAGATTTAGGGTTTAGAGTTTAGTATTGGATATAATGAACGGTTTCATGCTTAGGTTTTTAGGGGATATGATGAGGTTAAAATTGTTTGGTAGTTAACAATGACTAATTCACCAAAAAGTAGTTTTTAGTGGACGTGTATAATTTAGCGTCCAGTGGACTTGATTTTATGGACATGAAAAATAAAAATCGTTTGATAGTTTACTATGACTACTTTACTAAACCACAAGTTGTTTAACTAGTTAGGTATTCATATGTTTTTTTTTCTATGGTCATCCAAAATAAGTATCCATCTATGCATGTTAACCATCCAAATAATAGCGAACAACATCAATGAATTTGGAAATTTATAAAGAATGTAATGCAAGAAGTCAAAAATTTTCCCTAATTTAAGGTTAAGGGTTTACAGGTTGGGGTAGGTCAATTTCATGTTTTATAGTAAAAGATCTTCATATTTGACTACATTTGTTAAAGTTTCTATGAAATTAAAGTTATGATTATGGTTTATGATCTAAGGTTAAGGTCTAAAGTTTAGGATTTAGGTGTTAGAGTTTAGGTTTTAGGGTTTAGGGTTTAGGATTTAGGGTTTAGGGTTTAGAGTTTAGAGGTTTAGGGTTTAGGGTTTAGGATAGGATATAATGAACGGTCTCATGCTTAGTTTTTTAGGAGATATGATGAGGTTAAAATTGTTTGATAGTTAACAACGATTGTTTCACCAAAAACTCAAGTAGTTTTTAGTGGACGTGTATAACTCATCATCCATGTGGATTTGATTTTAGAATAAGTATCCACATAAGTATCCCCAAATAAGACATTAATATCCACAAATATGTATCCACATATAAGACATTTTTAGCATTCACATAACAATGAACAAATATTCAACTATAATTGGATAATTAGGTATTCATATATTTTTCTCTAATCATCCAAAAGTAAGTATTCATCTAGATATGTTAACCATCCACATAATAGCGAACAATTATTCAAATATAAATAGATAATGTATAACTAATCAGTATCCATAGCACCTCATCTACATGATGTCATCAAATTTTCATTATACAAACATAGTTTTTAAGATACAAATACAATCCGCTCCATACAAATTAATGGACACCAATTTTGTAAAGAATGTTGTCCACATAAACAATACAAAATGGACACCATTAGAGATAGAGGTTTTTGGTTTAGAGTTTAGGATATGATATGATGAACGGTTTCATGCTTAGGTTTTTTGGGGATATGATGAGGTTAACATATTATGATAGTTAACAATGACTACTTCACCAAAACATAAGTAATTTTTAATGGACGTGTATAACTCATTGTCCATGTGGACTTGATTTTAGAATAAGTATAGTATCCACAAATAAGTATCTACATAATAAGAAATTTTTAGCATCCACATAACAATTAACAAACAACAAATATTCAACTATAATTTGATAATATGTATTATAATTATTCATTTTAAATATAGTAAAATGGATCTCAAAATGTAGAAAAAATAAAATTATAATGAATGATAAAAACAAAATCAAAAAATATGTCATAATAATTAAATAAAGTGATTACAAAGAGAGCAGGAGAAAAAAAGTGAAGAATAGAAAAAGAAAATGTGACAGAAAATCTTGTCCATTGAATTTTAACTAATAGTTTCAATCGAATGATTCTTATTATTTGTGACAAATCCTTACAAATCTAATTTTCAAATTTATTAGTTAGACTCATGTTATGGTCAATACTCATCTCTAGCTGTTGGATCAAAATTTTAGTTAAAATCGGACGGACCATAATACAACTGTTTTTCTCTCTCTAGTTATATCTAAACTTATATGATGAGGGTTAAAATAGTGTAGAAATTATGTGAAATTGGCGAAAAGTGTCTCATGAACAGAAAGTGTGTCAAATAAACATATTTTCATAAAAAGGTGTGTCTCAATGCAAATCTCCCATAGGACAATGAGGTATTTGAAAAAAAAAAAATTGGAATGGATTAAAGGTTGATTTCGGGTATTGAAAAGATTACATATCAAAGATTCGGGCGGTTGAAACTCAGAAGCATTAAAAATATCATATAAGAGAAGTCTCTCGAATAACCTTGATTTCTATAGATTGCAAAGGGCAGCAAACTACTCTTCTAGTAAGCTACTATAGATTGCTCTAGTTATCAGAGAAAACAATAGGGACAGTTTTTTAAAAAGAAATATATATTAGAAAATATATAAATCAGAAACTGAATTAAACAAATAGTAAAGTAGTCTCATATTAACGAAAGTAGTTTTGCCTCTTCATAAAGATAAATATTAATACAGGCTACTCGTTCATACCATTTTTGGAAATATAATTAAAAATAAATAAATAAATGTATTAAAAATGTAGGCATCAGACATGCATCTGCTTGTAAACAAAAAACAAAAAAACAAAACAACATCATAATGTAGTCATTGTAATCTACAATGAAAGAAAGAGTGAAAACTTTATCTAATTCTTCATACATCACGTACGGACCATGCATGTTAAGAGTTGGAGAGCCAAACTCTTGTTGGGAACGACAAATGTAGTGAGATAAATGTCGCAGGGCATGGAGAGTTAGATAAAGAGATCTCTAACTCTCCATGCCCTTGTCCTGCGACATTTATCTCACTAGAGACTTCTTTGGGGAATGGAACATGTCACCTAATAAGAAATATTGCTAGTATATTTATAATGCTCATCTAACTTAATTTCCTTATTATAAACCATGATGAATTTGATTCATAAGATATAAGTATAGTGTATTTCAAGTTTCTGTGTATAGTTTGGTTAAATGCATCATAAGAAGAATATTATTTACTACTATACATACTTAAATTTAAAGGAGAAGAAAATTATTCAAAATCCCTTTAATGGGTCTTACTCACTTCTGTATGTTAACAACAATACAGAGCGCTTACAATCTATCATTATTTTTTACAGAGTAATTTTTTTTTTACTTGCATACGTTGGTTTATAGCCATTGCTGGCCTATACCAATCTTAGTATTATTTAAAAAGCGAAAACAAAATCTCTAGTAAGCTACTAAAATATAATATTTGGCGGTACTAGTTTGTCTTTCTTGCTGATTTAGGGTTCATTGATGGTACTTAGGCTTTTAACTCAGTTCGTCTGGGCTATCTTTACACTGCCATGAGAAGAAGATGAAGATGAAGATGACTTTGAAGAAGCAGCGGTCTCAACGAATTGGGTTGTGACTTGTTCCCACTTGGTGATCGTCTGCTTAAGCTCTGTCTTTTGTGTTGATGTCACTTTCTTTCCACTTACGATTTGGCTGTTGATGTCTTGTAGTTCCTTGAGAGTCTTCAACACTTCTTGTTGGGAAGTTTCCATGTTGGACTTGGTCTATCATTCGAAAACATATAGAACACAAATGACTTTATTTTTATCAAAGAAAAATCATAATATAAGAATTCGAAAAGATGATATTATTTTACGCACCTCTTGGGATTGGCTAAACCTTGAACACACGAACATCATGGCCTCTGATAGTTTGGAAGCAGCAGATTTCATCCCAGAGACGAATTCTTGTGCATTTGAGGTAGAAAGCTTTGAGGAAGCAGACATGGAAGTCTTTAGTTTGTCGAAAAAGACTTTGAGTTCTGCATTGCCTGAATACTTCTTCTCAAGATTTGAAATAAAAGACATGACTTCCGAGGATGTTTGGCTCTCAACCTCTTTAACTGATGTGGTGGTAGATGAGCTTTGGCTTTTGGATTCATTCTTTTCAGAAGAATCACTTCCGGTGTTGGATTCTTCATTCGTTTGAGAAGAATCACCCACACTGTTGGGTTCTTTATTTTGAGAAGTAGCACTTCCTTGAGCAGAGGTTTCACTATCAGTAGGAGTCGAACCAGAAGGGGTGCCAGTGGGAGTTCCACTTTGACTGTTGGATTCTTCCTTTGTTGAAGCACCTCCGCTAGAACTTTCGCTTCCTTTTTCAGAGGTTTTTCCACTCGGACTGTCTGAAGTTGAAGGAGTAGGAGTGGTGGGAGTGGGAGTAGCGGGAGTGGGAGTGCTGGGTGTGGGAGTGGGAGTGCTGGGAGTGCTGGGAGTGGGAGTAGCGGGAGTGCTGGGAGTGGGAGTGCTGGGAGTGCTGGGAGTGGGAGTAGCGGGAGTGGGAGTAGCGGGAGTGCTGGGAGTGGGAGTTGTGGGAGTGGGAGTTTCACCTTGAGGTGAGGATCCAGTTTCGGTGCTGGGAGTGTGAGTGGTTGTAGCGGGAGTTTCACCTTGAGGTGAGGATCCATTTTCGGTGCTGGGAGTGGGAGTTGTGGGAGTGGGAGTGGTTGGAGAGGGAGTTTCACCTTGAGGTGAGGATCCAGTTTCGGTGCTGGGAGTGGGAGTTCCAGCTTGAGGTGAGGAACCCTCACTATCGGATGAATCATCATCACTATCGCTTCCACTTCCAATGCTGGAATTAACATCGACATCAAGACCGTAAGATGATTCATCAATCGACTTTCCTTTCTGCTCCGCGACACTCTTTACGAATGTAAAAACAAGTCGAACCCAACCCACAAAAGCCTTAAACAATTCTTTCTTTTGTTGAAATGACATTATCGTTGAACCTTGCCTCTTCTGCTCAACCAAAGTCTTTCCCATTGACAGCATGGTCATTTTTAAATCCGACGACTGTCAATAAGAAACAATTTTTGTAAGAATAACACACCCAAAAAAGATATATATATATTATTTCATATATATATCATATGAATGTTTTGGTACAATACTTACTGTTTTACTGCTTGTACTACCACTCAATGCAGACATAGCCTTGGCAAGTAATTCACATCTCCCATCAATCTCCGTATCAATGTTTTTCGTTGAGGACGATGCTGAGATGATAAAGCTTATGTAAGACTTGAACCTTGAAAAGAATTCCTTGAACTCTCTAGTTGCGGGACATCCATCTTGAAGGTTGCTCAAGAGCAATAACATACCCTTGGCAGCAAAAGGCGCAAAGTCCATACAACGTTTGGGAAACCTCCTCCTCAAGTATAACTTTAATAAGAAAGTTCCTTGCACTTCATACACCACACTTGATGCAACCATAAACACCAGACATATTGCTAGTAAATTTTTTGCCATTTTCTTATTAAAAATGAAAAGTTATAATAGAACAGAACAAGACGATTATTTGTTTTTTTTTTCTTTTTTTGTTTTAATAAATATTTTTGTCTTTTTGTTTTTTTTTTGGGATTTTGAGATGATTTTTGTTCCTAGGAGAAACTTGGTTTATATAGATGCTCAAAGAGTCTATTTTTAAGTGAGTTCGAGTAAATAGTGGATTGATTTAAGGTCACGAGAGAATAGCAAAGAGGTTCACATGTTTTACTTTCTATTTTGACTGTAATTTATGTTGTTGTGCGCATTTCTCTTCAATCTATATTTAGAAGGATCAAAATATTGACTCTGATTAATCCAAGTGTGTGCAAGTTATAAATTCAAAACTTTTGGTCATGCTAGTTCGAACCCTTGACTTATTCATGAATTCATCACACTAAAAATGATCTATCACATCTCTGACTTGAAATCATCTGTGTGTACATGCTAGGAGCATGTAGCTTGAATTAGAACAACCTGTAAACGGATTGTGGATCTAAAAGATATTTTTTATTGAGGGTACAGTATTGAAATTATCTTAAAGGAAACACTATATATGATTAGATTTATAATAACATGTACCTTACTGTTACTCAGGTGCATGAGTATTCAGATTATTGTTTCATTACTAACATGTTCAAAAATAAAATTTCAATAAAACACACAACCTGAACATCACTAGTGACTTAGAATTATTTTCCAACTTGGTTGCAGATAATTGTATTCAATGATTTGGGAAACAGCCAAAATCAACCTGGACTATTTACAGAATGCTTTTTCATATCCAACCTATGGTATTATGCATTTTTCAACCTGAACAGACTAAATACTTAAATTTCCTACCTCAACTTTATAAATTTAGCCGATTTCAACATATCCGTAAACGGAGTTATTTGGCCATTTAACGGTGCTGAATTAGACGTCAACAAAACAACCATGTGGCTTCTGGACATATCAAAACTACATCGTTTTGATAGCTTAAAAAAAAATTAAAATGTTGCTTGTTAGTTTAAAAAAAAATACTTAAACCTGCGACCATCGACAAGTAATTCATGCTTTCAAGTTTCAAATCATCACATTATTCTTTGTTATTTTACTTCTAATTGTATTAAATTAATCTTGACTAAAATAGTTAAACCTTAAGAATTGAATACGTGAACAATAAAAACAAATACTTATTTTGAAAAATTCGTTTGATTCACGTCTATGTCTCTTTGAGGAGGTTAAATTCGTGTATACACCAAGAGGAGCGAATTGAGCGGCTGATAGGATTGCGCCGGAATCTCTTTCGTTTTGAATTATGACTCCAAGCTTTACTTTATTGAGCCCAACTGGCTGAAAGCTTTTGTTGATTCAAAACATGTGATGTAAAACATTGGACAATGAATAGTTGTTGTTGAGCCAAAGAAAAAAAAACAGAAGTGGACCTTGTAGCAACATCAGGCCCGACCCATAGTACGGCTTAGGGCCATGTTTTTTTTATGAGTATTTTTTTTTTAAATTACTAGGAGGTTCTGGGCCTAGACCCGTACATCCCCTCATATCAGAGACTAAAGCATTTTATAAGGTTCTCTCCCAAGCGCATTAAGGCAACCTCGGGGTTATATTTTTGGGCCTCTTAAAATTTTTAATTAATATATTATATATTTTTAGTAGAATAAGAACTTTGGGAATCTTAATTAAAATTTTCCCCTCCAATAGTGGATTTTAATTTTGAGTATCTTAATTTGAATTTTTTTTTTCGCTAGGAGGGCAATCAGAGACTTGATGGCTAAGGGAATCAGGATGGTCTCTGCTCACTCAAGCCAACAGATCTACACTAGGGCAACCCACGGCTAGCTTCTGAAGAATGTTTTTGTTGTTTTATTTATCTTTTTATTCAATGTCTCTGTAGACCATTATCTTTCTAGAATGCACCTTTACTTGCAGACATTGGAGTATACTAATTTAATCCTATGAGATTTTGGAAATAACAATATTGTTTTGAAACAAGGCTCTAGAAATTTACTTATATCTCACACGGTGAAAATGATTACACCAGTCAAGTATTGAGAGTACATATACATTTTGCTGACACAAATCCAAGTTTATTTGAAATAGGTAGATACTAATTTTGTATTGTGTCCTGACACCAGCAAGATTGGCGTTACAGAATTTGTTTCACCTTAAATCTTCAGCATTCCAGACAAAGAGGGAGTTGGTCTTTCTACAGCCGGTCGGGTTTAAACCGCTCAGAGCCTTCTTCATCATTGCCATTGCAGCAATACTTGGAAACTGCTTCTCTAGTGCAGTGCCCTGTGTTAACGTCTCTGAATCCATGGGTTAACGTCTTCTTCATCATTGCCATTGCATCAATACGTGGAAACTGTGGGTTGAGTTCTTGCCCTCTTCTTGGTACATGAGTGTCTCAAGCTTTTCTCTTACACCATCTCTGAATCCATGGATTAACGTCTTCTCCCATATTAAGATTCTTGATTTGTGATGGGGAGTGTGAGAACTGAGAATGAGCTTCTCCTTCCGAAGTGATTTAAATTGTGGAGGAGCTTATCGCCGTAAAACAGTTCTGAGCTGAATTGAGAGAATTTGAACTTGTATTGCTACTGCTGGAAAAAATATTCGATCCTTTACAACTGACACTCCCCTTACATATTTATACCGACCAATTTATTACTAAATTAATGCACCATTAATAGGACGCGATTTGCGCGGTCTAATTAATCCTCTTGAATGCGAGAATCTTTGACCGGGACCGAACTGCGAGCTGACCAGCACGAAGCATCTCCGCGCTCTCTCCCTTTCTCCGGGCCTGATGGGCCGATCACTAATTCGCTTTTGGCCCAGTAGACGAGCCCGGCCTAGGCCCTCCTGCCTATTGCCCGAGATGGCAGATCGTGGGTACAACAGGGTCCCCCCAAGTCTCCCGAGCTGAACAGTTCGGGGGACTTTTAACCTTCAAGCGATCAATTCCGAGAAACTGAATATTCCCCATATCTCCATGATTTGATCGTGGTAATGATGGGATTTGCCTNTTTCTTAGTTTGGGATTTAGCCAATTGTGAAAAGAACAAACATGAAACACCTTCAAGCCACCATCACCAAACCCAATTCGAAAGTTGAAAACTTGATCACACAAACACCGATAAAAGCAGAGAATCATATGCACGACAATCCAATGTTTCAAAACAATTTACACCAAAAACAAAGAAAAGATTCGAATGAGGAGATTAGAAATCGAAAAACTCACCGGAATCAAAAAGCCGAGAAAGGCAATCTCCGAATTCAATTTCCTCCGAGTTCAATCTCGAGAGAGAGAGAGAGAGGGAGGGAGAGGAAGAGAAAGAAAAAAAATCAATCGACCATCAAATATATCCTCCGACCCCAACATCTTCGTGACTTCGATTGAGAGAGAGAGACAGAGACAGAGAGAGGGAGAGGAAGAA
>NC_025693.1:8057863-8059022 GCF_000633955.1 Camelina sativa
CGGTCTAATTAATCCTCTTGAATGCGGGAATCTTTGACCGGGACCGAACTGCGAGCTGACCAGCACGAAGCATCTCCGCGCTCTCTCCCTTTCTCCGGGCCTGATGGGCCGATCACTAATTCGCTTTTGGCCCAGTAGACGAGCCCGGCCTAGGCCCTCCTGCCTATTGCCCGAGATGGCAGATCGTGGGTACAACAGGGAGGGTTTTTAATATCTTCTGGATCCGGTTTTGTTGATTCCGATTATTCTGTGGAAAAAATAGTTCACCTTCTTCCCTGATGGCCCCTCTTCGACAACCATCATGCAGGTTGACGACCATGAACACAAACACCGATAAAAACAGATTGAGAATCCTGCTAAGTTCAATCAAAATGCTTCTTAACTTCAAATGGAAACAGATTCAGAATCCTATCAACAAGCTTATCAAGGATTATAATGTTTTAGCCTATCTATTGTATCTCTGAAATTGAGATTTCTCAGTTTGGGATTTAGCCAATTGTGAAAAGAACAAACATGAAACACCTTCAAGCCACCATCACCAAACCCAATTCGAAAGTTGAAAACTTGATCACACAAACACCGATAAAAGCAGAGAATCATATGCACGACAATCCAATGTTTCAAAACAATTTACACCAAAAACAAAGAAAAGATTCGAATGAGGAGATTAGAAATCGAAAAACTCACCGGAATCAAAAAGCCGAGAAAGGCAATCTCCGAATTCAATTTCCTCCGAGTTCAATCTCGAGAGAGAGAGAGAGAGGGAGGGAGAGGAAGAGAAAGAAAAAAAATCAATCGACCATCAAATATATCCTCCGACCCCAACATCTTCGTGACTTCGATTGAGAGAGAGAGACAGAGACAGAGAGAGGGAGAGGAAGAAGAAAAAAAAATCGATCGAACATCAAAAAAGAAAAATTATTCTATTAATCTGTTTGGCCAACGAATAAGTGACACCTGTGATCTCTTATTAGTATACTAAATAAGAGGCTCTCTTATATTTTTTTGATTTCTCTGATTTATTTTTTTCTTTTTTTCAACTACAACCCCTCTTAAAACCCCCCATTAGAGAAGGACTAATGTAATAATGTAATGAGTTTTAAACATACTAGATGAATACCCGCACTACGTGCGGGTTTGTTTATATATATATATATAT
>NC_025693.1:8059082-8065404 GCF_000633955.1 Camelina sativa
AAATGGGCCTGGCCTTATCCGAAGCGGCGTCAGATCCTGCTCTCCCTGATCCTTAGTTTTTACGTTGGGGTTGTTTTGGCACGAGTTGCCCCCCGTTTGTAATTTTTGTTTTCAGACTTCTCTGGAGTGTTTTGGTCGTGGTGACCACTCCATAAAATTTTTTTATTGTGCCATGCGAACTAAATTTCCACAATCTTTGGTTTTGAAAAGATGACGAGCAGAAATGAACTCGAAGTGAGTACTTCGGTTAAATAGTTCGAAAATGGCACCCCAACTCTAATAAGTAAAGCTGAGTACGAAGTGAATACTTCGGTTTAAAAAGAAATTTGCGAAACTAAGCTTTGATTTTAAAGCAGAATACGAAGTGAGAACTTCGGTTTAGAGTTTTCGCAACAATAAGCTTTTAAAGTAAAGCTGAGTACGAAGTGAGTACTTCGGTTTAGGTTTTGCGAGGTTAAACCTCGGCTTTGATGGATACGAAGTCAGACTTCGGTTTTTTGTTTTTTTTTTTTTTTTGCGTACCATTATTAACAAAAAAGTTTAAGAAAACTTTAAGTTTTATTAATATGGATAGCTGGACCCGAAGTGGGCTGCCTACGTACCCATATCGGGATCAAGCTGAATCGTAGTTCGATACAAATAAATTAGCTGTAAAAAAGTTTAAGGTGTAGAGAATTCCAAGACCTCGGGACTGGTTTTCCCTCTGAATCCTCGAGCTGATAAACTCCATTTCGGACTTCGCGAGAAATTCTGTATGGTCCTTCCCAATTAATTCCTAGTTTTCCTGCATTGAGCTCCTCGGTATTTTCATAGACTTTCCGGAGGACGAGGTCGCCCACTGCCAAGGGTCTGCCTCGGACTTTGGAGTTATAGTATCGAGCTACCGCGTTCTGGTAATTCTGGATCCGAACTAATGCCTGGTCCCGACGCTCGTTGATTGTATCGAGAGTATCCTGTAGGAACTCCTCATTTTCCTCAGCTCGGAGCGGATTCAGCGAGGCACGGACTCCAGGGACCTCTATGTCAGCTGGGACTACGGCATCGACTCCGTAGACCAGGGAGAAAGGTGTTTCACTAGTGGCCCGGCGAGGTGTTGTTCGGATTGCCCAAAGAACGCCCTGCAGCTCGTCTGGCCAGCGCCCTTTGCGAGAGTCGAGCCGTTTCTTCAAGTTAGCAAGGATAACCTTATTCATCGCCTCGGCCTGCCCATTACCTTGCGGGTAACGCGGAGTTGACTTATTGAGTCGAATCTTCCACTTCGCGCAGAACTCTTCGAACTTCGAGGAGATGAACTGCGGACCATTGTCCGTGACGATTTCGTGGGGGACCCCGTAGCGATAGATTATACTTTTTAGCACGAACTGTTCCACTTCGTCGCTTGTTACTTTCGCATAGGCTGCCGCTTCCACCCACTTGGAGAAATAGTCAGTAAGAGCGAGCATGTACTGAACTCCTCCTGGTCCCCGATGTAACGGACCGATGATATCCATCGACCACCTCATAAATGGGTAAGGTGCAGACACTGAAGACAGGAGCTCGGTAGGTTGATGAATTGACGGGGCATGCTTCTGACACTTCTCACAAGTCCGAGAATACTTTTCGCAGTCCGTGACCATGGTAGGCCAGAAGTAACCTTGCCGTTTGATTTTGAAAGCCAGAGTCCGCCCTCCGGAGTGATTTCCATTGGGACCATCGTGGACAGCTCGCATCAGCATGGTGGGTTCTCTACCAGCCACACAAGTTAAATAAGGACCAGCTACACTTCGGCGTAGAAGTATTCCGTTGTGAACGCAGTATCGCGCACTGACGACCTTGAGCTTCCTGGCTGCCCATTTGTCAGCTGGGAGTTCCCCTTTTTCCAGGTAAGCCCAGATCGGGCTCCGCCAGTCATCTGCCCCCCAGCTGTTAGAATTCGTGCCGCTCGGAGCAGCATGTGGGATAATAGCTCGATTGTCAACTGGTGAGCTCGATTGGTCCGGAGTTGAACTCGCGTCTAGCTCAGCTTGAGGTGGATGAACTTCCATCGGAGTGGGCATAACGGGAGTCGGATCTTCCGAGGGTAAGGAGTCCACAGCCGCCTTACGAGCTGCTTCCTCAGCTGCCAACTGTTTTTTAATCGCCCGAGTGACGACGTTTGAACTCTCTAGACGGATACTTGGGAACTGGATGACTTCGACGGGGATAATCCTTGTCATCGCGGGATCCGAGGTTGATGCCAGAGATGCTAAAGCGTCCGCAGCGGAGTTCTCACTTCGTGGGATCTTAGTGATTTCGAACTCCTCGAACTTAGTGACTAACCCCCGGGCTGCAGTCAAATAAGCTTCCATACGACCATCCTTTGTCTCGTACTCCCCCAAAAACTGGTTGGTGACCAGCTGCGAATCGCAAAAAGCTCGAAGTCTTCGGACACCAATCCCCACTGCGAGGCGTAAGCCAGCTAGGAAGGATTCGTATTCGGCTTCATTATTGGACGCGCTGAAAGCCAAGCGAAATGACTGCTCAATCACTTCGCCTGCAGGAGAAGTGAGGCGGACCCCAATTCCTGCTCCCATTTTGGAAGAAGCACCATCAACGTACAATGTCCACGGGGCTTCGACATCGCCGCTAACCGAAGAGGCTAGTGGGAGTTCGATCAAGAAATCAGCCAATACTTGCGCCTTAGCACAGGTTCGAGTCCGGAACTCGATGTCGTATTCACTCAACTCGACGGCTCATTTAGTTAACCGCCCAGATTGGCTCGGGCTATGTAACACCGTTCTAAGTGGCTGAGTCGTGAGGATTATGATTGTATGGGACTGGAAATAAGGCCGCAGCTTTCTTGCCGAAGTGACCACTGCTAAGGCCAATTTCTCCATCATAGGGTACCTGGACTCTGCCCTAGTGAAGGACTTGCTGATATAGAAAATTGGTCTCTGCTCCCCCCTTTCTTCACGAACCAAGACTCCGCTGACTGCACTGTCCAATACGGCTACGTAAAGAAAGAGCAGCTCACCGAACTCGGGCTTAGCCAAGACCGGCGGTTCAGATAGGTAGGCTTTGAGCTGAGCGAAGGCCTCCTCGCACTTTGCATCCCATAAGAAGTTTTTTCCCCCTTTCCGTAATAGCTGGTAGAAAGGGAGGCATTTGTCCGTAGATCGAGAAATGAAGCGGTTGAGAGCTGCGATCCGTCCGTTAAGGTGTTGCACTTCGCGCAAGGTTCTAGGAGAACTCATAGACAGGAAAGCATTAATCTGCCTCGGGTTCGCTTCAATTCCTCTTTCTGTGACGATGTACCCCAGAAATTCCCCTGAAGGGACTGCAAAGGTGCACTTTGTGGGGTTAAGCTTCATCCCGAACTGATCAAGGATGTCGAAGCAAACTTTCAGATCAGCAAGGTGCGAGCCAGCTTCCATTGATTTTACAAGCATGTCGTCGATGTAGACTTCCATGGTCTTCCCGAGCTGATGCTCGAACATTCTATTCACCAATCTCTGGTAAGTTGCTCCCGCATTCTTTAACCCAAAAGGCATCACTTTGTAGCAGAAAATCCCGCGGTCCGTAATGAATGCAGTCTTCTCCTGGTCATCCGGGTTCATTAGGATTTGGTTGTAGCCAGAGAAAGCATCCATAAAAGACATCAGCTCGTGACCCGAAGTGGACTCAACTAGGCGGTCAATATGCGGAAGTGGAAAGCTGTCTTTGGGGCACGCCTTATTCAGGTCGGTAAAATCGACGCAGACTCGTGACTTTCCATTCTTCTTTTTGACTACCACTGTGTTTGCGAGCCACTCAGGGTATTTCACTTCGCGTATCTGTCCCGCCTTCAGTAAACGTTCGACCTCTTTGTTAACGATTTCAGCTCGCTCAGGGCCCAACTTCCTTCGCTTCTGCTTCACAGGTCGGAACGTAGGGTCCGCATTCAGCTCGTGGGAAATAACTTCCGGACTGATGCCGGGCATCTCGTCTACGGACCACGCGAAGGTGGCCATTCTTTCTTTTAGGAAGGTTACCAGACTGGCGCGGAGCTCGCTATCCAATCCAACTCCGATCTTGATTTCCTGGTCCGGAAACTTATCATTGATGAAAATGGACTCAGTGAGGTCACCTTTTAGCTGCTTCCGAACTGGATTCTTGGAGACCTCGAGCTGTGGTTGCTATTGGATCAGGAGCTTGTGACTTGCGAGGTAACAGCTCCTTGCCGTCCTTTGACTTCCTAGGACCTCCCGGACTCCTTGCGGGGTCGGAAATTTGACGCACTGATGGTACGTCGAGGCCACTGCCTTCATCTGATAAAGCCAGGGAGTTCCCAAAATAACATTATAGGCCGCAGGCCGGTCGAAAACCGTGAACTCCACCATTTTAACCACTCCTTGAGTGGACACCGGCAATGTGATTGTGCCCAAAGACATTGACGTTTCGCTAGTGAACGAGACCAAAGGTGAGGGCGGTCCGACGATGTGCTCTTTCCCGATACCCATTCTGGTGAGCGTCTCAAGGAATATCAAGTCTACCGAACTCCCAGTGTCAATTAGGATTCGGCAGACTTCGTGATTCGCCACGTCAAGCGAGATGACGAGCGCGTCATCGTGCGGAGTGTCCAACCCCTCAGTTTCTTTCTCGGAGAAAGAAATTTCAGGTAGATCACTTGCTATTACCTTAGCTCGCTTCGGCTGGGGACCAGTGAGCTTCCGCTGATGGTCTTTGATCGCAGTGATGGAGTTCCGAAATAGACGCGATCCTCCCATTATCACGTCGATTCTTTTTTTGGGAGCTTCATTTCCATCAGACTGCTTCGGTTTCTTTGAAGGTGGAGCATCCTCATCCACTTCGGGAACCGTTTTTTGCTCCAATTCCTCGATTGTGACGTTTGGCATTTCTCCCGCCACATATTTTTCTGCGAGGAGGTGCATCAGCTTCTTACAGTCACGAGTAGAATGACTGTTGGTTTTGTGGAGCTCGCAGTACGTGTCCTCATCCCGGACCCACTTGTTACTTGGGAGTACACCACTCTTGGAGCGCGGTGAAAATGGAGGTTTGGATGGTGAATTCTTTGGAGAATTCTTTTTGGGAGATTGAGTGACTGCGAATGTGCTCGGGCCGGACTTCGGAGTCGTAGGCGGAGTCTTTTTGGCGGGCGCTTCGAACCGTGGTTTTCCTGTCGGCGGAGCGTTTTGTTTTTGTGCGGCGGCGATTTTGTCTTCCTCCGCGATAATCCAGTTCGATGCCCGGTGTAATGCGTCCTGAATGGTTGGGAACCGATTCACGGACAGCTCTTCGCGGAAGCGAGATTCGTGCCAGAGGCCGTTCTTAAGCGCGGCCAGGGCTGTGGAGTCCGAGAGTCTGGGAATCTTGACCTGGATCTCTTTGAACTTTGTTATGTAAGACCGAAGAGATTCTCCAGCCTTTTGGCTTAAGTTCCAAAGCTGAGCGTCCGTCACCGCAGTTTCGATTAGGCTATAATACTGCTTGACGAATGAGGTCGACAGCTCGGTAAAGTTTGTTATGGAACCAGCTGCTAAAAATGCGAACCAAAGCAGTACCGGTCCATTAAATGTTTCTGCGAACAGCTTGCAGTACCCAGCGTCTGCTTCGTGGGGCTCGAGGTCCACCCGACTAGCTGTCAGCAGGAAAGCCTTGAGATGATTGGTCGGAGCTCCTTTTCCTTCGTAGCTCGAGAACTTAATTTTGCCGGTATCCTTGATTCGGACCCGGGCTATTTGATCGGAAAAAGGAGTTCGCCTCGACTCCTCGATCACTCAAAATATGTCTGGAGCAGAAGTGGTTGCACTGTGCATCACAGACCGCATATCCTGAATCTCGCTCTGCATGCGGAAGATCTCGGGATTGGTAGCATACCCCGAAGTCGAAATGTTTCCATCCACGGGGAGAGGAAGGCGGACTGGGACCTCGGAAGATCGGACGACGCCGGGCTGCAACGGAATGTGGCCACCACCAACCAGCGGCGGTGCTGCTTGCGTGTTGGTCTGAGGTGGGAACGAATCTCCCGGAGTGGCATCTGTTGCTGCCACTTGCGAGGTGGAAGGTGGAGTCACACCGGAGAAATCCAAAGCACGTCGACGTGGGTTTTGGTCAGTGGACAGGAGATCGACCCGAGCGGCGTACGCGCGGTGGGAGGCTGAGAGGTCTGCTACGGACGTCGTAACTTCCTCCAGACGAGTGGAGATATGACCCTCCAAGTTGTCGAATCGTTCAATGAGAGCGGCAGAAGCGGCTTGCTGACGGTCGGACTTTTCGGACAAGTCCTGCAGGAGCTTCTGGATCACCTCCAAGGATGCCTCATTGGGATAGCTGGTTGCCATAGCGGTGGTTGTGTGAAGCGTAC
>NC_025693.1:8067374-8067808 GCF_000633955.1 Camelina sativa
AGATGTCATTCTCTCCACTGCTGACTTGTCACTCATATGGAGAGAGTTGAGCAACTTTCATAATATAGATTTCATATATAAAATTTATTTCTCTAAGGACAAACTTTCATGAATTTCTATATAATAGTAACCAAATTCCCAGTCACTGCTACAACCCTTCAAATTGTTGAGAAATTCTAGCGCCTAAACCATATGTTCATATCTTCATGGTTTACCCTAAGAGAACAAAGCAAATCTTTAGTTTTACTCTCGAGACATTTTTTTTATTTTGGTGATGCATCTACTTTCTTAAAGAATACATCAACATGTTCTAAGCCTCTCTAGATTTCTTATATAAATATTAAAATTGTTTTTGATATGAAAAAGAATAAAAGACCTGAAAAATTATTCAAATTCCTCTTTATTTTTAAATATGTTTGCTTTTAATTTGAATT
>NC_025693.1:8067908-8068640 GCF_000633955.1 Camelina sativa
ATTTTTAAATATGTTTGCTTTTAATTTGAATTGACAGATGTCATTCTCTTCACTGCTGACTTGTCACTCATATAGAGAGAGTTGAGCAACTTTCATAATATAGATTACTCTAAAAGTTCAAAAATCATTTTAACAATAGTATTATTTAACTAAATAAATGTTTTTAAGGCCACATATTTTAAAATTTTCTTTTGTTGTATACACCATATTCTTTTTTTCTTTTCTTTTCATTGCTTGTTTTCTAAGAAAATATATTTACATTATTACAACAAAATAAAAAAGGTCAATTAATTTTTTTTGGCTTCGGGCCATCGACATTAAATCTGATGGGGATTCTCTAGCTTGCCACAAAATGAAGAGATGAGATGAGGAGCAATTGCAGGGCTAATGAACTGCTCAGACCAAGCCTTAGTAATTAATGCCCATTCATGAATGTAGACTAAATATAGTAAGAAAGTATAGAAGAAAATAATATATTTTCTCTATATCATTTGGAAAGGAGAAAGAGAAGTATCAAAAATTTATTAATGTGAACTCACTGAGACTCACATGAGAGTGATTGTTACAATCTATATTTGTCCTTACAGAGAAATATTCCTTGCAGAGGACGATCAGCAGATCTATGCCTATACTGATCTTGATTTTATTTACAAGAAAAAAATGAAAATCTAAATTTATTATAGCTAATGATTATAACATAAAGGTATATTTTTGGTGATTTGTTGAGAATGA
>NC_025693.1:8069784-8069949 GCF_000633955.1 Camelina sativa
GCGGCTTGCTGACGGTCGGACTTTTCGGACAAGTCCTGCAGGAGCTTCTGGATCACCTCCAAGGATGCCTCATTGGGATAGCTGGTTGCCATAGCGGTGGTTGTGTGAAGCGTACATGCGTATGAAGTCTGAACTAACGAGAGTCAGGCGATAACCCCCCCCCCC
>NC_025693.1:8070125-8070704 GCF_000633955.1 Camelina sativa
ACGAGGCCCCCGGCTTTGGCCTTCAAATCGCGGTCGTAATCTACTTGGTCTTTTCTTTTTATCGGGCAAACATACTTGGCGTATGCCCTAAGTTTCTCAAAGAAGACCTTAAATTTACTTGTCTTGGGACATTCCTTCTCTAAGTCTGATACGAAGACCATCACTACTTTAACGGTGTAAGGTTCCACATCCTTCAGCGTCTTCGGATCTTCAATCTGAGGCAAGCTTGGCTTAAGCTTCAGGTGTGCTGAAACGACGTCCAGAAGAGCCACCGATGCTAAAAGGATAGTGAAGCATAAAAATAGTTGAACTCTTGCCATTATTCTAAATCTTGTGATAAACAAAAGAAGGTTGTGTGAAAAATGAATGAATTGAAATGGAATTCTTTGTATGCTTTTATATTTATGTTTCTCGTTCTATGTTTAGAATCATTGATCCATTGACCATTGAAAAATTTGTGGATTAATTTTGCCAAAATAATAGAAAGAGTTTCATGTCCTTACGTTTCACAAAATCATTTTATGGTCATGTACTCTTTTAAGATCCTACGTCGTACATGCATTGGCTATTTTTAGGAAA
>NC_025693.1:8073139-8089685 GCF_000633955.1 Camelina sativa
AAACCAATAAATAAATAAACAAAATAAACTAAAGCTTCTCATTGGCTAATACATAGAGATCTGGTGTCTTAGATCTGCTTTTGGCCGGATTATGGACTATCCCTGGTAGTTGGGTTAAATCCTTTGTGGCTGAGGTTGGAGGTATTTCGTGTTCGTCTTCTCTTTCCCGGAGTTCTAGTGGTAGCAGTTCATGTGATGGGTTTTGGTTCAGCGGCGGGTTGTTGGCGGTGGTCCTGCGGCGATGGTTTAGCGATGGATTTTGTTTTTGTATTTTATGTTTTAGTTTTTTTTAAACAAATTAATAAGATAGCCATGACTTTATTTGTGATTAATTTTATCCAAAATAACCAGAAAAAGAGATAAAATTTTAAATAGCTACAAAGCTATAGCTACGAAATTTTATGTTGCAATTTGTGGCTAATTGCCCCGAAAATATGTTGTGGCTAGTTCGTAGCAACGCTTCCGTGGATAAACACAATTACCAGATAGCTATGAGCTCAAAGAAATAAAAAATTTTTATGGCTTTTTGTGGATATTAGCATAATAGCCACAAAATTATGGGTATAGTTACAAAAAACTTTGTGTATATAAGCAATTTTTCTTGTAGTGCGTTCTTGAGGAGTTCTAAGCCTTTTCTTGAGAGATCTGTCTGTGGGAGTGGAGATCTGAGGCAAGGTTCATGGGAGGATCTTGTTGTGGTGTCTTTCTTGTCGTTTCAGAGTTAGATCCGCTTGTTTAAGAGGTGAGTGCGTGACTATGGTTGATCTACGTGATTAAATGTGTGTTTTGTGTGATTTTGGGTTTTGGTTGCTTGTTTGCTTGTTTGTGAGTGTTTGTCGTGGTGTTTGTGGTCGTTGGAGGGCGCTTTTGGCATCACGAAGCCAAGAGGAGTCGGAGGATATTGTTTTCGGCGATACTTCATGCGACTGCATCGGGTCGATGCAAGGAGTGCATCTGTCGCACAGCTAGGGATTTGATGGTTGTATCGGTCGATGCAAGGAGTGCATCGATCAACGCAAGGAGTGCATCGATCGACACAAGGGTTTTTTATCGGTCGATAAAAGGAGTGTTGTCGACGCAAGGGCATAGTGACGATTCATGTGTCTAGAATTTTCTGGTTTGCTTGCTTTTGTGTATTATTTGTGTTTGTCTTTTCGCTTGGGTGTAAAGCCCAGTAGGTGGGAGGATCACCTCACGGAGTATTTGTGATAATACTCACATCTCAATTGTTGTTTATGGTGCAGGTAAAAACAAAGTATGATCGTGGAATCAAGGCAATGAAGAGGAGTATGTTCTGGAGGCTCGTTGATGTGTTGTCTGGCTACTGTTAGGTTTCTAGAGTTGGGTCCTTAGAATGTTGCCTAGGATTTCTGGTTCCTTGGTTTATGTTATCATTTTGGAATTTCTGGCTTTGTCTTGGAATATTGATATTGGTTATTTAAGTATTTGTTGGATAATTTTATGGTTTAATGTTGGTTATTTATGATGTTTGATCAGAATTTTGTTAGGTTTTCAGTGAGTATGGGATCACTAGAGATTTATTATATTAAGAAGAAAAAACGGGTCGGGTCGTTTTAATTTTGGTATTAGAGCCCTTACGGTTCTAGGTACGGGTTCACTGTGTTTTCCGTTGTTGATGTTTAAATTTGCATGCCTTTGATTGATTATGTGAGTTAGTCAATTGTGTGTGGCATGGGATCCTAGAACATCCTCTTCGAGTCATCGGTGTGATTCCAAGGTATGTGCTGGGAGGGACCAGAGGGGTTAGCTAGTGAGAGTGCTGGGAGTGCTGGGAATCCAGATGTGGGGTTGCAACAGGTGGAGCCCAGGGTCGAGATGATCGCTTGGCATATCTATTGGCGTTGATGATTAAGTAGGATACAAAGATCGATAGCAGTGCAGGCTCTAGTTATACCACCTATGGCGGGGGTGCAGCTGAGGGCTGCGGATGTTGAGGTGCTTCCATTCTATCTTTATAATATGGTGTTGTTGAAGTTTATCCGTACAAGATTCTTCATAGGAGGTATTGAGCATATAGAGGCGGATGGTTGGATGAATACAGTTGGAGTGGATTTCTTTGTTTGGTTCAATGCTCTAGTCGGATGCTAGATCTTCTTGCAATCCACTTTCTATAAGTTGATGCACATCTCTGGAGGAGGTATGTTGCAACTAATGGAGTTTAGGCAACATACGCCTGGGAGGGTTTTTGAGACAAAGTATATAGTTTATGTGTGTTTATGCGCTAAGTCGAGGAAGGAAAAGGTGCCTAGTGTAGAGGCTAATAAGAAGCCCTCGGGCATGTTGAATCGATGACGATTGTGCTTTGAGTTCATTGCAAATGAACCATGTTGTGTATGCACCTTATTGGTGGGCAGGTTTAAGTCCCATGTCATGTTTGATTCTAGAACAACTCATTGTTTCATTACCATGGAGTGCCCCAAGATCGCCAATATCAGAAGAGATCCCAGATATCGATCGAGTGTTGTTAGAGTCACGGAAGGCGAATTTTTGAGGGTCGTTGGACAAGCGAGGGGTGTTGATGTTCAGATTGTAGGGGAGTCAAAGACAGCGGATTTGATTATCAGTCACGTGGAGTTGTATGATGTTATCTAGGATATGGATTGGTTGCATCGTCACATGTGCATCTGGATTGTCATCAAGGTAGAGTTGTTTTTGAGTGTCTAGAAGGAAAGTTGGTATTTGAGGGAGTGCAGTCAACTTCGGGGAGTCTCGTGATCTCGGGCATGTAGGCAGGGAAGCTGAACGAGACAGGACGTGAGGCCTATCTGGTTACAATCTCGATGCTAGAGTCAATGGGGCAGTCTACGGTTGGTGGTATTTGGGGGGTTGAGCAGTTCGAGGATGTGTTTCAGTCGTTGCAGGGGTTACCACCATCTCGGTCTGATCCCTTTACGACTTAGGTGGAACTTGGGACAACACCGTTATCCAAGACGCCTTACAAGATGACTTTAGCAAAGATGGCAGAGCTGAAGAAGCAGCTGGAAGATCTGCTGAGCAAGGAATTAATTCGTCGTAGCGTTTCACCGTGCGGAACGCTGGTGTTATTCGTTAAGAAGAAGGACAAGAGTTTTCGCTTGTGCATTGACTATCAGGGTCACTGTGAAGAGCAAGTACTCTCTTCCCATGATCGATGAGTTGTTGGATCAGTTGAGAGGTGCTTCTTGGTTCTCAAAGATTGACTTGGCGTCGGGTTATTATCAGATTCCAATAGATAAGGCAGATGTGAGGAAGACGACCTTTAGGATGAGTTATGGGCATTATGAGTTCGTGGTGATGCTTTTTCGGGTTGACCAACGCACCAGCAGCGTTCATGAGGTTGATTAACAGTGTGTTCCAGGATTTTTTGGATGTGTTTGTCATCATCTTCATCGACGATATTCTGGTGTACTCTAAGAGTCCGTAGGAGCATGTGGTTCATTTGAGGGCAGTGTTTAGGAAGCGGGAGCAGAAACTGTATGCTAAATAAAGCAAGTGTAGTTTTTGGCAGAGGGAGATGAGATTTACGGGTCACATTATTTCTGCAGAGAGAGTTTATGTGGATCGAAAGAAGATTCAGGCCATCAGGGATTGGCCTAGGCCACAGAATGCCGTAGAAATCAGGAGTTTCCTTGGTTTTGTTGGTTATTAGAGGAAGTTTGTGAAGGGGTTTGCAAGTAAGGCACGCCCGATGACTAGGTTGACGGGTAAGGACGTTCCTTTTGTTTGGTCACAGGAGTGTAAAGAGGGATTAACAAGCCTGAAAGAGATGTTGACTACTACGCCAGTGTTGGTATTGCTAGAACAAAGTGAGCCATGGTCTATACAGATGCTTTTAAAGTTGGCTTAGGGTGTGTGTTGATGCAGCATGGGAAGGTTATTGCCTATGCTTCGCAGCAGTTGCGGAAGCATGAGGCTAACTATCCTACTCATGACCCTAACGACTTTGTCGCCTTCATCCTTGGGTAAGGATGAAGGCCATGTGAATGGTCTCCACTTGAACTTCTTTGGTCGGGTCGCCTCCTTGAACAAATGCTTGCACGAACCGGTTGATCTTCTGTCTTGTGGCCTTGGACGAGCTCTTGGATCGCGCCGTAGCTCCCGGAGTGATCTCTGGTGCATTGGCCGGCTGTTGTCCCACTAATGGTGCAAGTGTCTCGGTCACGTCTTGGGCGTCTTGGTCTTGTACGAGCGTTCCTTGCTGCGTGTCTGGTCCTGTGCTCACATCAGGTTGACTAAGTCGGCACATTTTCTAGCCATCAAGAAGACCGATGGGACAGCGGTTTTAGCTAAGAAATATGTGAAGGAGATAGTCAAGTTGCATGGTGTACCTGCGAGTATTGCGTCTGACAGGGATTCCAAGTTCACTTCTGTGTTTTGGAGGGCATTTTAGGCAGAGATGGGAACGAAGGTGCATATGAGTACAACCTATCATCCTCAGACAAATGGGCAGTCGGAGAGGATGATCCAAACTTTGGAGGATTTGTATACTGGATTGGGGTGGACACTGGGCGGATCACCTAAGCTTGGTGGAGTTTCCATACAATAATAGTTACCATGCGAGTATTGGGATGGACCCTTATGAGGGGTTGTACGGGAGGCCATGTTGTATGTTATGTTGGACTCAGGTAGGAGAGAGGAGCATAAATAGTGCAGGCTTTTTTTAGGAGACCTCAGAGAAGATTTGGGTTCCGAGGCTGAACATGAAGGAAACTCAAGATCGACAGAGGAGTTATGCTGATAACAAGAGGAAGGAACTTGAGTTTCAGGTTGGTGATATAGTGTACCTCAAGATGGCCATGTTGTAGGGTCCGAACAGGTCATTGTCAGAGACTAAGCTGAGCCTGAGGTACTAGGTCCATCAGAGTGGTTGATAGGGTGGGACCGATTGCATATAGGTTGGAGTTGCATGAGTTTATGCGTTCATTCCACAAGGTCTTCCATGTGTTAATGATGCGGAATTGTTTTCATGAGGATGATCAGTTGTTGGCTAAGATTTATAAAGATCTTCAGCCCAACATGACTTTGGAGGCAATACCAGTGAGGGTGCTCGAGAAAAGAGTTAAGGAATTTCGGAGGAAGAAGGTTTCTTTGATGAGAGTCATGTGGGATTGTGACGATGTTGAGGAGAAGACTTAGGAGCCAGAGGCGAGGAAGAACGCAAGGGTCAAGAAGTTATTTGAGAAGCAGGTCGAGGCTTGAGCTTGTTTAACCTTGGTCCCAATTTTCGGGGGAAACTTTAGTTCTTTTAGTGCTGTCATATCTTGAGACTATGTGGCTTGAGAGTATGATTGGTATATCGACTTCGGATGATGATTCGGGGTTGCACTGCAGGATGGCAACCCGAGAGACGAATATTGGACTTTCCTTATATATATTTGTATGTGGGCTTAGGTCCGATGATGAGCCAAAATTATGGCATGCAAGCTAAGGCCTGATGAGGAGCTAATAAATCTCAAAGTTGCGACCTATTAGTTAGGAAAGTCCAAAAGTTGAGAGCAAATAGTGTCTGAAGCGTGAGTCTATCGCATGGAGGTGACCTTCATAGATCGGTCGAAGGAAGTGCGGGCTGTGGAGATGGTTGCACGGGAGTCCTTGGCTGATGGTTGTTCGAGATTCATGGACGAATCTATATTGGTGGGAGAGAATTGGACTTTTCGGTTCATGCATCGATCGACGCCAGGAAAGGGCATCGATCGATGCAACTTTACAGCTTGTGCTTGGGATAGTTCTAATTTCTCTAGTTTGATGCGGGATTATGTGAAAACCCTAGGGCTCGTGTATAAAAAGAAACTTGACGCCCTATAGTGAATTTTAGCCTTTTGTCGTTTCTGAAACTTAAGAAGAAGAGTTTTTCTCTGAAAAGTTTCTTTGAGTGTTTTTGAGGAGTTATAAGCTGTTTTTTGTGAGATATGTCTGTGGGAGTGGAGATCCGAGGCAACAGTTGTGGGAGGAGCTTTTTTTGGTGTGTTTTTTGTCGTTTCAGAGTTTGAGCTACTTTTTTAAGAGGTGAGTGAGTGACCATGACTGATCAAAGGGATTAGATGTGTGTTATTTATATTTTGGGTGTTCATTGCTTGTATGCTTGTTTGTGAGTGTTTGTTGTGGTGTTTGTGGTCGTTGGAGGGAGGTTTTGGCATCGCGGAGCCGAGAGTAGTCGGAGGAGATCATGTTTAGTGATGCTTCGTGCGATAGTATAGAGTGCATCGGTCGATGCAAGTAGGGATTTGATGGAGATGCGAGGTTGCATTGGTGGATGTAAGGAGTGCATGGGTCGACCCATCTAGGGATTTGATGGTTGCGTCGATCGATGCACTCCTTGCATAATGTTGGTTATTTCTGCTGTTTGATGTTTTAATGTTGGTTATTCTGCTGTTTGATTTGAATAATGTTAGGTTGTTAGTGAGGATGAGATCACTAGAGAATTATTATATTAAAAGAAAAAAATGGGTCGGGTCGTTTCATAACCTAACGTCTACATAGAAAAGTATGTTTCACTTTGGATTCAGGAGGATATAGCATGAAAAGTATTTTTTTTTATCCGAAAATGAAATATCTACCACTAGGCCATTGCATAAGCTTTATATTTTCTTGGTAATTAGCGTGAGGTCTGTCTGATGCTTTGTGATAGTTTTGATAGGAAAATATATCGTTTATCAAAAAATAAATTAAAGTATAAAAATATGAATATGTTACAAGAAGGGATCTCTCAATCTCTAAAACATTAAAAGATAAATTCTTGTGTTTGGAATTCGTTTGTATCTTCCCCAGTGTGTTACTGGACCGCCACCTATCCTAATGAGGTCCAGGTCTTCTCTAGGTCTATGGGCTCACTCTTATCCGACGACCGATTTGCTACGTTCAGGAAGCTTTAAAAACTTGTTTACCGACCTTACAAATTACCATGTGATCTTTTCATGTGTTTTGTCTTTACTCGCATAGTTCCAACAATAACTTTCTGGAATGTCACATATCCTGAAATTACTCCAGTATAAGTACGCTTAACTGTCAAGTTCTCTCTTGATTGTTGACTGAAAAGATAAATGCATTTAATGACATAGGTGGTAAAATCAAATTTTTAAACATTTCCGCATGCACCACTATATATCATGAAATTGGGGTGTTACACTCTGTAATAAAGCTTCACTAGATTTTTTCTCTAAACTGTTATCTATACTATTAAAAGAGAAACACTTTTAATAAAAAACATAGGGTTAGAGATTATTACATGAAATGCCACTCAAATTGGAATAAGAATATGTATAATTCTTGAAGCCAAACAGATTGAAATTGAAAGTAATTGTAGTAGCCAAACAAATATTAAGTGATATTAACACATAAAAAATCGGAAGCAATTAATACCTACCATAAAATCTAATAAATCACTTCATAATTAACGTAGAATTTAAACAACCAATTAACTACTTAGCAACTTATAAGAGAAGTTCACATAATCTTAGCAACTTAACTATGAAAATCTCATAAATTAACATCAAAATATCGACCAATTAACATAATCTTAGAAATGTGATCTTATTTAATATAGCATAGTATGTGTCAGATTTCTAATTATGTATAAATGATTTCAAATTATTCTTTTTACTAAACTTTAGCAACTTACCAAATCTTCTATACTGATTTCAAGTTGATTAATAAGACATTAATTCTAAAATATATTTAAGTTACATGCAAAATAACTATATATATCCTTCAATTATTATTTTCCAAATTATAAAAATATTTTAATGTTTAGGTAAATAACGGATCTACAAAATCATATTTTTGTGTAAATTCTAATTTTAAAATAAATTATTATGTTTAATAAAAATAAATAACGATTAATAGTTGAAATTAAAATCTGTAATAAATTTTCATAGATTCTGGTTTGGAATTAATTGAAAATAATTTAGAGAATTAATAATTGATATTATATTGCCAATATTCTGAAAAATTTAATAAAATTTGTTCCTATGTACTTATAAATTAAAGATATTTATGATTGCTAAATTAGTGGAAACCATCAACCAACAATTAGGAAATTTATGCAAATTTTTTGGCAAAATATCTTAACAATAAATGAACATTTTCGAACAGATATTTAACTTTTTCATACCATTTTCCTATATATATATATATATATAACAAAGTATTTGTGTTTAAGCCTAGAATATCATTTTTTAGGTTTTCAATTTTGAGATTAGCACGTATTTATTTTTTGTTCTTTTTGCTAATTGAAGTAGAATCTAATTTGAGTTTTTATTCTTGATTTCAGTGTTCGAATGGAGCATGAGACGGTTGTTTCTCCACCTTCTGTGTCACTATCTCTTCAAACCAATGGTAATTTTGTATATTTCCTCTTTAAGTTTTCTTATTTTTTTGGTGAATTTTATATTATGTTGAATTTGATATATCTTTATTTTGCATGACACATCTTTTGATTGAAAAAGCTTAAAAATCGAGTTCTTATTAAAACATCAAAAATATTAATAAGGATATTGTAACATCCGTGAACCGGAATCCCGGTTTGTGAGTTGCATCGGTCGATGCAGATGGTGCGGGTCCGAATCTAGTAAACTTTATTATTGGACAAATTTTTTTTGACCCATATTAGGTAGTGTCTAAAACAACATATTATTTTCTTCATTTTTTTGACGTAGAATTCATTGCAAGAGTTAATTTAAAGCAAGTGTCAATTGTTATCATAGAGAGATGCTCAGTTAATTTTAAGCTTGTAATTTGAACCTTTTTTTTTTTTAAATCTCAAAAACACCATAGTTTATTAAACTACATCGAAAAGGTTGGTCTCATGAGCCAATCACTTTGGAATCTGGGAGATTACATGGAAAAGACTAAACCTCGTGTTCGAGCGCACTTCATGAGACGACCAGTCATTAGAAATGTTAGGGATGAAAATAAATCAAAAATGAAGAGAAATAAGCTCTTATCCTAATATTAGTAAAAGAAATCTCACTTCCTTTGGAAAAAAGAAATCTGGAACCTTAAGAGCTCACCAAAAACAAAACTACTACTCTGGAAAACCTCTCAAAATGATCTCCCAGTAGGCACTAATCTTCTAAGCAGACATATATATACAAACCCAGCTTGTCCACACTGTGGTAGACCAGAAACCGAGATTCATCTATTTTTTCGTTGCCCTTTTGCTGCAGCTGTTTGGAAGTCGGCACCATTTAAAGAAGGCTTCAACCCGGAAGAAGTGTTAATTACAAATCAGGCTTAACCAAAACCACAAAGCTCCTATGCCTCCCCTCCCCCCCACTGGAATCGCGATAGGTCCACTTGCACCATGGATTTTCTGGACACTTTGGACAGCCCGAAATCGCTTAATTTTCAACAAGACCCTACCAAACAAACATTGAAGAAACCTTATCTCTAGCTATATCCCGAGCCAAGTAATGGCAAGATGCCCAACAGACACAAGCCCAACAGACTCACAACCCGGTCAGATCTATGGTACCTGGAGCGCGATCAACTTTGCTCTCTCCAGACCAAATTACCTGCTCCACTGATGCAGCTTGGAGAGAAAACGGACACACGGGTTGTGGATGGATCTTCAAGACCAGTCCGAGGAAACCCTGATACAAGGAGCTTCAACTGCAAGACACATCTGATCCCTTTTGATGGCCGAATCACTAGCAACTCTTACAGCGATGGGAGTTGCTACTGAATCGGGTTTTAATCAAGTTAATTTCGCTTTAGACTCACAACAACTAGTCTAAGCTCTCAATCAGAAGACCTTCTCGAAGGAACTCCATGGGATTATATATGATACCCAATCTCTTCTATCTCAATTTGATCTTTGTAGTTTTTCTTACATCCCTCGAAACTGTAATCACCTGGTTGATGCTCTCGCAAAGAATGCCTTAGGGCTATTTGTATCGCAACCTGAATGAAGTTCTTGTTTGCCAAAAAAAAAAAAAAAATCCTAATATTAGTAATAGAGTCCAATTTTGTGGCTATCACATGCCAATCATATATCTTATTAGGAATGCTCAAGCAATCAGTTTCAAAATGGACCTCCTTGAATCCTTGAAGTAGCACTGTCTCCATTGCCAAGAGGATGCCTTCAGTCTCAGCGTGAGGGGAGAGGAGCTGAGGCGAGCTCCATAAGCCCATTAGCTTTTCCGGGTGGCCCTGCAAAAACAAAACCCAAAACAGATCCTCCATTCACCTTCGTCCCAGGATGCATCCACCTGACACGAAAATTGGGACCAAGGTTAAACAAGCTCAAGCCTCGACCTGCTTCTCAAACAACTTCTTGACCCTTGCGTTCTTCCTCGCCTCTGGCTCCTAAGTCTTCTCCTCAATATCGTCACAATCCCACATGACTCTCATCAAAGAAACCTTCTTCCTCCAAAATTCCTTAACTCTTTTCTCAAGCACCCTCACTGGTATCGCCTCCAAAGTCATGTTGGGCTGAAGATCTTTAGAAATCTTAGCCAACAACTGATCATCCTCGTGAAGACACTTCCGCATCATTAACACATGGAAGACCTTGTGGAACGAACGCATAAACTCATGCAACTCCAACCTATATGCAACCGGTCCCACCCTATCAACCACTCCGAATGGACCTAGTACCTCAGGCTCAGCTTAGTCTCTGACAATGACCTGTTCGGACCCTACAACATGGCCATCTTGAGGTACACTATATCACCAACCTGAAACTCAAGTTTCTTCCTCTTGTTATCAGCATAACTCCTCTGTCGATCTTGAGCTTCCTTCATGTTCAGCCTCGGAACCCAAATCTTCTCTGAGGTCTCCTAAAAAAAGCATGCACTATTTATGCTCCTCTCTCCTACATGAGTCCAACATAACATACAACATGGCCTCCCGTACAACCCCTCATAAGGGTCCATCCCAATACTCGCATGGTAACTATTATTGTATGGAAACTCCACCAAGCTTAGGTGATCCGCCTAGTGTCCACCCCAATCCAGTATACAAATCCTCCAAAGTTTGGATCATCCTCTCCGGCTGCCCATTTGTCTAAGGATGATAGGCTGTACTCATATGCACCTTCGTTCCCATCTCTGCCTGAAATGCCCTCCAAAACACAGAAGTGAACTTGGAATCCCTATCAGATGCATTACTCGCAGGTACACCATGCAACTTGACTATCTCCTTCACATATTTCTTAGCCAAAACCACTGTCCCATCGGTCTTCTTGATGGCTAGAAAATGTGCCGACTTAGTCAACCTGATGTGAGCACAGGACCAGACACGCAGCCAGGAACGCTCGTACAAGACCAAGATGCCCAAGACGTGACCGAGACACTTGCACCATTAGTGGGACAACAGCCGGTCAATGCACCAGAGATCACTCCGGGAGCTACGGCGCAATCCAAGAGCTCGTCCAAGGCCACAAGATAGAAGATCAACCGGTTCGTGCAAGCATTTGTTCAAGGAGGCGACCCGACCAAAGAAGTTCAAGTGGAGACTATTCGCACGGCCTTCATCCTTACTCAAGGATGAAAGCGACAAAGTCGTTAGGGTCATGAGTAGGATAGTTGGCCTCATGCTTCCGCAACTGCTGCGAAGCATAGGCAATAACCTTCCCATGCTGCATCAACACACACCCTAAGCCAACTTTAAAAGCATCTGTATAGACCATGGCTCACTCTGTTCTAGCAATACCAACACCGGCGTAGTAGTCAACATCTCCTTTAGGCTTGTTAATCCCTCTTTACACTCCCGTGACCAAACAAAAGGAAGGTCCTTACCCATCAACCTAGTCATCGGACGTGCCTTACTTGCAAACCCCTTCACAAACTTCCTCTAATAACCAGCAAAACCAAGGAAACTCCTGATTTCCACGACATTCTGTGGCATAGGCCAATCCCTGATGGCCTGAATCTTCTTTCGATCCACATAAACTCTCTCTGCAGAAATAATGTGACCCGTAAATCTCATCTCCCTCTGCCAAAAACTACACTTGCTTTATTTAGCATACAGTTTCTGCTCCTGCTTCCTAAACACTGCCCTCAAATGAACCACATGCTCCTAACGACTCTTAGAGTACACCAAAATATCGTTGATGAAGATGATGACAAACACATCCAAAAAATCCTGGAACACACTGTTAATCAACCTCATGAACGCTGCTGGTGCGTTGGTCAACCCGAAAAGGCATCACCACAAACTCATAATGCCCATAACTCATCTTGAAGGTCGTCTTCCTCACATCTGCCTCATCTATTGGAATCTGATAATAACCCGACGCCAAGTCAATCTTTGAGAACCAAGAAGCACCTCTCAACTGATCCAACAACTCATCGATCCTGGGAAGAGAGTACTTGCTCTTCACAGTGACCCTGATAATCAATGCACAAGCGAAAACTCTTGTCCTTCTTCTTAACGAATAACACCAGCGTTCCGCACGGTGAAACGCTACGACTAATGAATCCCTTGCTCAGCAGATATTCCAGCTGCTTCTTCAGCTCTGCCATCTTTGCTAAAGTCATCTTGTAAGGCGTCTTGGATAACGGTGTTGTCCCAAGTTCCACCTAAGTCGTAAAGGGATCAGACCGAGATGGTGGTAACCCCTGCAACGACTGAAACACATCCTCGAACTGCTCAACCCCCCAAATACCACCAACCGTAGACTGCCCCATTGACTCTAGCATCGAGATTGTAACCAGATAGGCCTCACGTCCTGTCTCGATCAGCTTCCCTGCCTACATGCCCGAGATCACGAGACTCCCCGAAGTTGACCGCACTCCCTCAAATACCAACTTCCCTTCTAGACACTCAAAAACAACTCTACCTTGATGACAATCCAGATGCACATGTCACGATGCAACCAATCCATATCATATATAACATCATACAACTCCACGTGACTGATAATCAAATCCGCTGTCTTTGACTCCCCTACAATCTGAACATCAACGCCCCTCGCTCATCCAACGACCCTCAAAAACTCGCCTTCCGTGACTCTAATAACACTCGATCGATATCTGGGATCTCTTCTGAAATTGGCGATCTTGGCGCACTCCATGGTAATGAAACAATGAGTTGTTCTAGAATCAAACATGTCATGGGACTTAAACCCGCCCACCAATAAGGTGCATACACAACATGGTTCATTTGCAATGAACTCAAAGCACAATCGTCATCGATTCAACACGCCCGAGGGCTTCTCATTAGCCTCTACACTAGGCACCTTTTCCTTCCTCGACTTAGCCCATAAACACACATAAACTATATACTTTGTCTCAAAAACCCTCCCAGGCGTATGCTGCCTAAACTCCATTAGTTGCAACATNTGTGACCCGTAAATCTCATCTCCCTCTGCCAAAAACTACACTTGCTTTATTTAGCATACAGTTTCTGCTCCTGCTTCCTAAACACTGCCCTCAAATGAACCACATGCTCCTAACGACTCTTAGAGTACACCAAAATATCGTTGATGAAGATGATGACAAACACATCCAAAAAATCCTGGAACACACTGTTAATCAACCTCATGAACGCTGCTGGTGCGTTGGTCAACCCGAAAAGGCATCACCACAAACTCATAATGCCCATAACTCATCTTGAAGGTCGTCTTCCTCACATCTGCCTCATCTATTGGAATCTGATAATAACCCGACGCCAAGTCAATCTTTGAGAACCAAGAAGCACCTCTCAACTGATCCAACAACTCATCGATCCTGGGAAGAGAGTACTTGCTCTTCACAGTGACCCTGATAATCAATGCACAAGCGAAAACTCTTGTCCTTCTTCTTAACGAATAACACCAGCGTTCCGCACGGTGAAACGCTACGACTAATGAATCCCTTGCTCAGCAGATATTCCAGCTGCTTCTTCAGCTCTGCCATCTTTGCTAAAGTCATCTTGTAAGGCGTCTTGGATAACGGTGTTGTCCCAAGTTCCACCTAAGTCGTAAAGGGATCAGACCGAGATGGTGGTAACCCCTGCAACGACTGAAACACATCCTCGAACTGCTCAACCCCCCAAATACCACCAACCGTAGACTGGCCCATTGACTCTAGCATCGAGATTGTAACCAGATAGGCCTCACGTCCTGTCTCGATCAGCTTCCCTGCCTACATGCCCGAGATCACGAGACTCCCCGAAGTTGACCGCACTCCCTCAAATACCAACTTCCCTTCTAGACACTCAAAAACAACTCTACCTTGATGACAATCCAGATGCACATGTCACGATGCAACCAATCCATATCATATATAACATCATACAACTCCACGTGACTGATAATCAAATCCGCTGTCTTTGACTCCCCTACAATCTGAACATCAACGCCCCTCGCTCATCCAACGACCCTCAAAAACTCGCCTTCCGTGACTCTAATAACACTCGATCGATATCTGGGATCTCTTCTGAAATTGGCGATCTTGGCGCACTCCATGGTAATGAAACAATGAGTTGTTCTAGAATCAAACATGTCATGGGACTTAAACCCGCCCACCAATAAGGTGCATACACAACATGGTTCATTTGCAATGAACTCAAAGCACAATCGTCATCGATTCAACACGCCCGAGGGCTTCTCATTAGCCTCTACACTAGGCACCTTTTCCTTCCTCGACTTAGCCCATAAACACACATAAACTATATACTTTGTCTCAAAAACCCTCCCAGGCGTATGCTGCCTAAACTCCATTAGTTGCAACATACCTCCTCCAGAGATGTGCATCAACTTATAGAAAGTGGATTGCAAGAAGGTCTAGCATCCGACTAGAGCACTGAACCAAACAAAGAAATCCACTCCAACTGTATTCATCCAACCATCCGCCTCTATATGCTCAATACCTCTTATGAAGAATCTTGTACGGATAAACTTCAACAACACCATATTTTAAAGATAGAATGGAAGCACCTCAACATCCGCAGCCCTCGGCTGCACCCCCGCCATAGGTGGTATAACTAGAGCCTGCACTGGTATCGATCTTTGTAACCTACTTAATCATCAACGCCAATAGATATCCCAAACGATCATCTCGACCCTGGGCTCCACCTGTTGCAACCCCACATCTGGATTCCTAGCACTCCCAACACTCTCACCAGCTAACCCCTCTGGTCCCTCCCAGCACATACCTTGGAATCACACTGATGGCTCGAAGAGGATGTTCTAGGATCCCATGCCACACATAATTGACTAACTCACATAATCAATCAAAGGCATGCAAATTTAAACATCAGCAACAGAAAACACAGTGAACCCGTACCTAGAACCGTAAGGGCTCTAATACCAAAACTAAAACGACCCGACCCGTTTTTTCTTCTTAATATAATAAATCTCTAGTGATCCCATACTCACTGACAACCTAACAAAATTCTGATCAAACATCATAAATAACCAACATTAAACCATAAAATTATCCAACAAATACTTAAATAACCAATATCAATATTCCAAGACAAAGCCAGAAATTCCAAAATGATAACATAAACCAAGGAACCAGAAATCCTAGGCAACATTCTAAGGACCCAACTCTAGAAACCTAACAGTAGCCAGACAACACATCAACGAGCCTCCAGAACATACTCCTCTTCATTGCCTTGATTCCACGATCACACTTTGTCTTTACCTGCACCATAAACAACAATTGAGATGTGTGAGTATTATCACAAATACTCAGTGAGGTGATCCTCCCACCTACTGGGCTTTACACAGAAGCGAAAAGACAAACACAAATAATACACAAAAGCAAGCAAACCAGAAAATTTTGGACACATGCATCGTCACTATGCCCTTGCGTCGACAACACTCCTTTTATCGACCGATAAAAAACCCTTGCGTTGATCGATGCACTCCTTGCATCGACCGATACAACCATCAAATCCCTAGCTGTGCGACCGATGCACTCCTTGCATCGACCCGATGCAGTCGCATCAAGTATCGCCGAAAACAATATCCTCCGACTCCTCTTGGCTTCGTGATGCCAAAAGCTCCCTCCAATGACCACAAACACCACGACAAACACTCACAAACAAGCACACAAGCAACCAAAACCCAAAATCACACAAAACACACATCTAATCACGTAGATCAACCATAGTCACGCACTCACCTCTTAAACAAGCGGATCTAACTCTGAAACGACAAGAAAGACACCACAACAAGATCCTCCCATGAACCTTGCCTCAGATCTCCACTCCCACATACAGATCTCTCAAGAAAAGGCTTAGAACTCCTCAAGAACGCACTACAAGAAAAATTGCTTATAGACACAAAGTTTTTTGTAACTATACCCATAATTTTGTGGCTATTATGCTAATATCCACAAAAAGCCATAAAACTTTTTTATTTCTTTGAGCTCATAGCTACCTGGTAATTGTGTTTAGCCAATGAGAAGCTTTAGTTTATTTTGTTTATTTATTTATTGGTTTTATAGTTTTTTGTTTACTTTTAAAAATTAAGTTTTAGTGATATTAATTTGGGATTTTAGCTTTGAATATATACATATATGTATGTATATTATAATTCATTTGTTGGTTTACAGATTTAAACTTATAAGTAAATAGTATTTAAAAAAGATTTATCGATTTATGTAAAGTAAAT
>NC_025693.1:8090183-8116503 GCF_000633955.1 Camelina sativa
TCCTTATTAACTCAAAAACCCTGCAGCTGATCTGCAAGATATAAGAGAAGACCAAAAAACAATTTATTGGGAATACGTAAAGGAACACTTAATATACATATTTAATCCCAAAATAAAAACCAGTGTATTTGTGCTTTGATTTGTTTCGTGATCATCGATATCTGGATTTTTCAGTTCAACCCGAAACATATCACAAATCAAAGTGAAATAGTGAATCAAATGGAATTTTCTCCTGTCCTAGTTTAGGCATAAACTCCTTGTCAAAAGCAAAAAAAGGCTGATGGGCATAATGATGGCCAATACATTGTAAAGAAGCTCATATTAAGTTTTACATATAGTTGGATTAATGCGATTGTTCAAGGCAACCAAAAGATTTTAATCAAATGTAGACAAATATAACCCAAGCTAGCAAAGAACGATAACATGAACTCAACAATATTGACTTTTTGTGTGTGTGTGTACATGTGTGTGTGTTCAGGAACACAGAACCCCTCTAATCTTAAAATCTATGGGTTGAAGGAAAGACTTGTCCTTAGTGCTTTCCATATACTAGAAATATTTTGAAATGCGTTGACAATCTACACATAAATAAGATAGGCAAATAATTCTCAGAGGATTTAAAAAATAGAGATCAGATTTTTTTTTTTTTTTTTTTTTTTTGGTCAAAGAGTTAAAGGTTTTATGATTTGTGTTTGTAGTTTAAAGTTCCGTATATATATGTGAAAACTTTGTGGCTATCTTACTAAAATAAATCAAATTATATAGCCTCTACAATTTTGTGGTTTTTTGTAGCTATTAGCCATAAATTTGATTCGTAGCTATATAGACACAAATTTGCTACGATATAGCTACAAACTAGCCACGATAATGTTTTGTGTCTGATTTGTGGCTAACATATGATGGTTATAATTTTTTTGTAGTTAAATTGTGGCTTTGGACAGTTTTTCTTGTAGTGACGCTCACAGAAACTTTTCAGAGAGAGTTCTCTTCTTCTCACATTTCAGAAATGACAAAAGGCTAAAACTCACTCTAGGGCGTCGAGTTTTCCCTTTTATACACAAGCCCTAGGGTTTCCACATGAACTCGCATCTAACTGGATATATTATAATTAACCCGAGCACAAACCGTAAAGTTGCATCGATCGAATGCACGAACTGGAAAGTCTGGTTCACAAATGTTACAGTTTACTCGGTTTACAAACTAAAAACTCAATACCAAACCAAATTAAAAAACCCGACCTAATTAACTTAAGAACTTTGAAATCCCCTTAAAATCTTTAAAATCTCAAATTAATTAAGAAATTCGATCTCTGAATTCGTCATGGAAAATAGATCAACCAAAATCTGAACAAAATCTTTTTGGCATCAATTTCATTTGTAGTTATGCTGCAACAAAGAAAATAATATGAATGCTCTTATGCTTTATTTTAAGTTGATTTTCATTTTTATTTTTTTGCATGGTTCATTTTGGATGTAAAAGGTAACGAAGAATTTTTTGTGGAATCTGACTGAATTTTTAGTGAGTTTGGCTGAATTTGACTGAATTTTTACATTTATGAATGGTAACCGCGGAATCTAGTTTTTTTTATTTTTTTTTTACAGAATCTAACAAATTAATTAAGACTTTAACTGTAATTATCTTCAATTATCTTCAAATTGTTATGAGTATTAATAAAATAACTATAAAAATAATCTAATGATAACTTTTATAATAACAAATAAACACTAAATTATCTAAAATTAATATTAATATTAATATAAATAATAAATTGGTTAGTAAAATTGAGTTATTTTTTCACTTTTAATTTTTACACTATTAAAATATGTAACTAATTCATAAAACAGCTTTGTCAAAGCATTATTGTAATATAAGAATATCTAATTAGTGAAGTGACCTTAGTGCACTGGCAGGAGGTAAGTCCATTTGTAGAAGGCACCATCAGNACCTTAGTGCAGTGGCAGGAGGTAAGTCCATTTGTAGAAGGCACCATCAGACCCGAGATCGAGTCCCGGCTCCTACGAATATATAGGAATTTGGCTAATGGGCCGGCCAGTTGTGGCCCATTGGTTGACAAAAAAAAAAGAATATCTAATTATTTGCTTTTTCTTGAAACGATAATTTGAATTTACTTCAATTTTACTTAACGGGGTATTTTTTTCTTTTTTAATGTTAGATTTGATAAATATTCATGCAATTAATTATTTTATTTGAAATTGCCTCTCTCTAGTAGTTTAGTCAATTATATGATGAACATGAGTAAGAATATTATTAAAATTTTGATATGTCAATAATATTTTAACATAGCTATGAGTTATTGTTGTGAATATTAAAAAGAAAAAAACATTTTAATTTTCCTAAAAATAGCCAATGCATGTACGACGTAGGATCTTAAAAGAGTACTTGACCATAAAATGATTTTGTGAAACGTAAGGACATGAAACTCTTTCTATTATTTTGGCAAAATTAATCCACAAATTTTTCAATGGTCAATGGATCAATGATTCTAAACATAGAACGAGAAACATAAATATAAAAGCATACAAAGAATTCCATTTCAATTCATTCATTTTTCACACAACCTTCTTTTGTTTATCACAAGATTTAGAATAATGGCAAGAGTTCAACTATTTTTATGCTTCACTATCCTTTTAGCATCGGTGGCTCTTCTGGACGTCGTTTCAGCACACCTGAAGCTTAAGCCAAGCTTGCCTCAGATTGAAGATCCGAAGACGCTGAAGGATGTGGAACCTTACACCGTTAAAGTAGTGATGGTCTTCGTATCAGACTTAGAGAAGGAATGTCCCAAGACAAGTAAATTTAAGGTCTTCTTTGAGAAACTTAGGGCATACGCCAAGTATGTTTGCCCGATAAAAAGAAAAGACCAAGTAGATTACGACCGCGATTTGAAGGCCAAAGCCGGGGGCCTCGTTCAGGCCATATCATCTTTTGCGATTGGAACGGTAAGTTTTTGGTCAAGGTGAAGATTATATTTATGGCTAATGAACCATCTAATTTTACTTCATTATGCAAATATATACCAGATAAAAGAGGAAATTCAAGAAGAGAAAATGGAAGTCATTAATACATTCAAGTATATGAGATTTGTTGCGACTAAGATTTTGGGCAGCCGCAAAAAGGAAGAGAGCGAAGAATCAATGAAGCTATCAGCAGAACAACAAAAAGAAATCAAAGAAGGGATCTTAAGATGGGAAACAATTATTGCTCGGATAACAAACACAATGATAACGAGCACAACAGATTCTTCTTCGAGTGAAACTTCAACAACTGAGAAAGGAGGTTCAAGCAACAAAAGCAAAAGCTCTGGTAGTGAAAGCTCTGGCTCTGAAGGTAAAGGCTCTTCCGAAGAAACTAAAGATTCAAAATCTAACTCGGGCAGTCCTAGTGGAAGCCCATCCAGCAGCCCATCTGGTTCAAGTGGAAAAGAAACTAACTCTAAGGATACTAAAACTAAAGGAGAAAGCTCTTCTGATGCAAGTGGAAAAGAAACTAACTCTAAGGATACTAAAAACACCGATGAAAAATCTTCTGCTACAAAAAGTGGAAAAGAAACTTCGACTAAGGATACTAAAACTAAAGGAGAAATCTCTTCTGATGCAAGTGGAAAAGAAACTTCCACTAAGGATGCTAAAGCTACCGGTGAAATCTCCGCTAGTGAAACTACTGAAACTAGTCAGAGCAGCACCGTAAATGTGGAACAAGTCGAGGCTGAGACTTCCAAACAAGTCTCATCATTCATAATGAACCTCGAAAAGAAGTGCCCGCAGAAGGAAGAATACAAAGCCTTCTTCGAGCAACTCAAGGGTACAATGATTGCTCCCGTCAAAGAAGGAAAAGATTTGTTTACTAGGATTAAATCTGCTGCTGGGAAAGTGTCTGGTGCCATGGCCTTTATTCGGTCAAGAGTTGAAAGCAAATCAGCTGAGGTGCGGGAACAAGACATATTGCCCTTATCTTCTGATTCACAATTGCAAAGTCCATTTTCGATCGTAATATTTTTTCTTTCTCGTGTACTATGATGTTGACAGGTTAAACAGTCTATGGAAACTTACCAGGGAGAAGTGATGAAGACTCTCCAAGAGTTAGAAACCATACACAGTCAAATTGTGACTCAGAACAAAGGCAAGAAAGAAGGGTCTTTGACATGCACACCAGCACAACAAATGCAGATTAAGCAGACAATCACCAAGTGGGAACAAGTCACTACCCAATTCGTTGAGACTGCAACTCAGAGCGAGACAACGTCCTCGTCTTCAACATCTTCCACCGGCAAGATGGTGGCAAACTAAGCTCAAAAGGCATATCTACATTCATTCTCAACAAATCACCAAAAATATACCTTTATGTTATAATCATTAGCTATAATAAATTTAGATTTTCATTTTTTTCTTGTAAATAAAATCAAGATCAGTATAGGCATAGATCTGCTGATCGTCCTCTGCAAGGAATATTTCTCTGTAAGGACAAATATAGATTGTAACAATCACTCTCATGTGAGTCTCAGTGAGTTCACATTAATAAATTTTTGATACTTCTCTTTCTCCTTTCCAAATGATATAGAGAAAATATATTATTTTCTTCTATACTTTCTTACTATATTTAGTCTACATTCATGAATGGGCATTAATTACTAAGGCTTGGTCTGAGCAGTTCATTAGCCCTGCAATTGCTCCTCATCTCATCTCTTCATTTTGTGGCAAGCTAGAGAATCCCCATCAGATTTAATGTCAAGGTACTACAAGTGTTTATTGTTCACGTATTCGACTCTAAGGTTTAACTATTTTAGTCAGATTAATTTAATAAATTTAGACTTAAAATAATAAAAATGATGAGATGAGTTGAAACTTAAAAGCATGAATTATGGAATGAGCATAAAAAAAAATCTTTATTTTGGAATTTATTTGAGATGTCTCCTTTGATTTTTTAAAGTTTTCTTTAAAAGTATTTTTTGTTCATAATTTTCTATATGATAAAATATTAAGATTCTACTATTATTACGTATTGGAAAATTGATATAACTTTGTTGAATTTACAAATAAGTCTACAATAGGGTGGAATATAATCTAGAATAATCGTGGATCATAGATATGCAAATTAGTGAAAACATGGCTTTTCACTGAAATTAGTGAAAACATATGTACACAGCCAAACTAATGATCAGTAAGTCATTGTCTTATTTGCATTTTTGAAAAATACATCATTGTTTGGACATGTTACAAATGAGAAGAAAGACCGAACTACACCATAGGAAATACATTTGTAAGTTTTTATTTTTAATTAATTTTTCTTGCAAGCACTATAAATTAGTCAGATTAATTTAATGCAGTGATAAGATCGAGTATCCTAATTAAATGCAGTGATAAGATCGAGTACCATATGAATGCGAGTAAGCTCAACACGATAGAAGGACACATGAATCTAGTAGGAGCATAAACTAGAGTCTAGCTAGAGAAAGACCATATACTGATATACAGTACATAGTCAAAGATGTAACTAGTGCATAGACCAAAAACCAAAGAAATTGGTAAAACGTGAATCATAAGATATGCAAAACCGGTTATATATTGTCAATTACAAAATTAGATGAATATTCATAAAGATCGCCACAAGTATTTTTCTTAAAGATTGTCGCACAAATTTGATATAAGTCAATTGCATTATAATTTAATACATCTAAATATAGATTGAAGAGGAATGCGGATCATCGCAGCTATAGAAATTGTCGTCAAAATAGAGAGTAAACACATGAGGGCCTTTTTAGCTATTCTATTACAACCTTAAATCAATCCACCATTTTCTCCTAATCACTTAAAAAAATAGAATATCTAAGCATCTATATAAAACCCAATTCTCCTAGAAACTAAAATCATCCCAAAAGGAGAAAAACCAAAAAAAAAAACAAAAAAACAAAAAAACAAAAAAATGGCAAGAGTTTCACTAGGGATATGTCTGATGTTAGTAGTAGCATCAAGTGTGATCTATGAAGCAGAAGGAACATTCTTATTAAAACTTTACATAAGGAAGAACTTCCCGAAACAATGCAACGAGTTTACGCCTTACGCTAACAAAGGTATGTTGTCGTTCGTGACCAACCTGGAAGGTAACTGTCCGGCAACCGCAGAGTTCAAGAACTTTTTTACACAGTTCAAGTCTTACATGTCCTTCATCGAAACTGCATCGGCCTCATCGAAAAACGTTGACACCGAGATGACAACCAAATGTAATGGGCTCTTCAAGGCTATGTCTGCAATAAGCAGCGGTAAAGGCGAAAAATCAGTAAGTCCTACTCCATTTCTATTCATATAGTATTAAAGGTTTTTTTATTTTTTTCCCCTTTTTTGTATAATAATTGATGCTTGTATGAACAGGCTGATGCTGGTGGTTTGAAAGCTACCATGTTGGCAATGGGAAAAACTTTGGTTGAGCAGAAGAAGAATACAAAGATAATGACATTGAAGCAAAAGAAAGAGCTGATCGTTTCTATGGTGAAATGGACTAACATGCTCGCTACATTCGTGAAGTCGGCCTCCGAGAAGAAAGGAAAGTCCATCGATATTGGATCATATGGCCTTGATGTCGATGTTAACGACAGTTCTATTGTTGGAAACACCGAAAGTAGTTCAGCCTCATCAACTAAAGCTGGAAGTGTTTCTACCAAGACAAAAGAATCGAGCAGTGGTGGAAGTTCTGCTGCATCCAAGACAAAAGAATCGAGCGGTGGAAGTTCCAGTGGAGCTAACAAAGACACTACAGGTAAAGATTCAGGTAGTCCGAGTGAAACCCCCACGGCCAAACCTTCTGACTCAGAATCTGCTGGTGGTAAATCCGCTTTGAAAGGAAGTGAAAGTGCTACAGAAGACGCAAATGCTAAAGGAAGTATAAGTGGCAAAAGTTCATATAAGAGCTCAAAGACATCAAGCGAAAGGCGATCCAAATCATCGAGCCAAAGCTCATATAAGAGCTCATCCAGCATATCAGTGAAACAAGTTGAAAGTGAGACTTCCAAAGAAGTAATGTCATTCATAACGCAACTCGAGAAGAAGTATTCCGCGAAGACGGAACTCAAGGTTTTCTTCGAGAAACTGAAGGCTTCCATGCAAGCTTCCTCAAGCATTGCTTCCAAAACCTCAAAGGACTATGTCTCTGCCACAGCAGCAGCCACCGGTAAACTATCTGAAGCCATGGCTTTAGTGGGTTCAAAGAATGTCAAATCAGCAAAGGTGCGTTATTTATTCGAACTTTAATTATATGATAATTCCAGTTGATTAAGATTAAGTCATAAAATTATTTCTTTGTGGTATGATAGATGAAGAGCAACATGGAAACCAGCAAAGATGAAATGATGAAGTGTCTCAAACAAATACAAGATATCAACAGCAAAATAGTGAGTGGCAAGACAGCGTCATCGACACAACAATCAGAGCTCAAGCAAACAATCACAAAGTGGGAAAAAGTCACCACCCAATTTGTGGAGACTGCTGCTTCTTCAAGTTCGTCTTCATCCTCATCTTCTTCTGCATCTCAGCAGCAAGGCAGTGCAAGGATGGTCGAGAACAATTGAGTTCAAAGGCAAAAGTTGCATTAATGTGCCAAAAGATCACCAAGAAAGACAAAACCAGTAATGCCAAATATTATAATAAGTAGCTAATTACTATTAGATCATTTATATATATATTTTTTTGCTGTAAATAAAACTAAAAGATCGGTATAAACCGATATATGCAAGTACTAACTCTGTAAAAAAGAAAAAACAAAGATAGACTGTAACCGCGTTGTATGGGTAACATACAAAAGTGAGTGATATACCTATAAAAGGGATTTTGAATTTATCTTTCGTCTCCTTCCATATGTGAATAAGGTTTCTTTTTATGTATTAGTTTCTCTTATACATTTCAAAGATGACACAAACAAGTTTTCGTATGGTTCATGTGATTATGTCATAAGTCATTTCATGTTTCTTAGCACAACAACTGCGGTGGTGGATTCAACAATTTAAAAAACTTCGGTGATGATTTCTTAAAATTCCTACAAAAATTATCTTAACAATAAAAAAATCAATAGAAACATTTTACGCAAATATTGACACTTGAGTGAATTTATTAATTGAACCCACTTCTTTGAGTGCTTTGGATTCGAAATTCTTTTTCTTTTCTTTACTTTTGATCTTTTATCTCTCGTTTTTACATGTTCTATTTTTCTTTTCTTTTTTTTATCCTTTTTTCTTTGGGTAAGTTTACTTTTCTGTCTCTTCGCTATTTAGTATTTACATGTTATTTTTAGAATCTTTTCTTACTAGTATTTTTTTTAATAGATCAAAGAAAAATGAATTTTCATATAACTCATACTTTTTTTATTAATCAATTTCAGTTTTTGAATTTTAAATTTCAGAAACTCCGATTGGACGCATAATTATTGTATTGAACTTAGAGAGCTTATAATCACTATTAATAACAAAAAAGAAAGTCAGTACTAAATAAATTACATGATTTTGTTATATATATATATATTAACATGATTTCTTACATAAATTATATATTTATATACTATATATATAATATTATTTGAGAAGTACGTATAAGACTTTAACTCCAAACTTGTAGTTTATCACTGGATATGCCTTTGAATGTAAACATTTTTTATATACAATTTTCAGGTATTTTATTAATTACCTACTGAATTATAAATTCAATACAATAAATATTTTAAAATAGTACACAATCAGACTTTTTTAATTGTATATCTTCTTAGTTTAAATTGGCAATCCATATATGTTACAAAATTAACTTAAATATCTCTTTCGTGAAAATTTGTTACTATCAAATTATTTAAACAAATAATTAACATTAATAAGAATTAGAATGAAATATTTAATATATAATTTAAGTATTTAATATTATTTTTATCTTCTTTAATTGATGAAAGAATACATATAGAAATGTCATCGTATCCACTGTTTCAATTTTTTTCGTAACTAAATTATACGGTTACTATGTATATACTTTGTTTTTGGTACCAATGTTAAAATGATATTTATAATTTTATAGTTTCATCACTAAATAAAATTGGACTGAAAATTTATATATGACATAATTACATAGCAATTCATTACGTTGTTATGTTGCGGAAACCACAGTATTAGTATGTGGAAAACTTTTAGTAGTAATATAATTTTAAAAATGAATTTTGTTACTGAAATTACATGATTTTTTCTAATGATTTTATATAAATGTTTTAAAAAAATATTAGTTATATATCACACAAAATTTAGATTATAATAAATTTAAACTAAAAATTCTAATTTACTAATTCACAACATATTATTTTTATTCATATATTGAATTTCTATGATTTACTTTACTGATTTAAAATTGTTTTGCTAAAATATGAAACCAAGAACAAACAAAATATGAAAGCCACGGACATGCAAACATAAGAAAGAAACAAATCTCCTATATATTAATAAGGAAGCATTTTGTGAAAAAGCTGATGTGTCGTCTCCAGATAACTCGAGAAACATTTTTACAATTTTTCCTTTTAGTTTACATTAATTACAGTTCATGCCATTATATATTTCATTAAATGAATATTAAAACAATTTGTTATTTTTCAAATTAAATAATGTACACCTCTTTTCCTAAATTACTTTTATAAATATTTCAAAACTAACATATAAATCTGATGTATAATTTAATTAGTAAAAATAGTAGTATTCATATTTTTACATTAAAATACCAAAAATAAATTCTTTAAAGTACAAAAAAAAATATTACATTTTTTGAATGTATTACATTTCTAAGTATTTTATATATAACTATATCTTAGTTTTTAATATGAATATTCAACAATTATGTAATATAAATTGATATGGAAAATATTTTAACAAAACAGGAGAAATGATTAATCTAAAAAAATGAATTTAGTTTGTTGTTTTATAAAAAAGTATAATATTGTTTCGTCAACATAATTTTCACTTTTGTATTGCATCTTCATTGTTAACTGGGGATATGTATATATTGTTAAATACTTATAAATTATATTAATTTACATTTCTGTAAATAATAATATGAAACATAAAAATATATATTTGATTTTTAAAAATACAAAAAGTTATATTGCCATAAATGGTTACATTTTATCAAAACTTTCTCCACCACGTTTAAATACCTCATGGAAAAAATGTACTTTAATATAAAATAAACGCAAATTTGAAAAAAAAATATTTTAGTTACATGTTTTTTTTTTTTAATCCTGCACATAGTGCGGGTTGTTACCTAGTATATATATATATATATGAAAAAATGTCAACCAACGGGAAATGGGAGGATCCAACTTTTCATTTTCAACATCTATCGATTCCACCAATAACCAATTAACCTAGCAAATAAATACATGCAAAAATACTTTGAAAACTTTTTAAAATTAGTATACACGTACGTGCCCAACCCTTTTCCTCTCTACATGCGCCCGGCGCCCCTATAACTTAACTTGTATTATTAAAACATTACCGCACGTCCGCACACAAAGGGTGGGTAACCTAAGTCCATATTCTTACAAGAAAAAGTATCCTTTCCAAAATAATAATGACAAAGATTAAAACTCGGAGAGCATTCACAATAAAGAAAGAATAACCTAGAAATTTTGCTAGTCTCTTGCGACCTTAACTCGATCCACAATTTTCTCTTATATCTAACCTAAATTTAGACCATCTAAGCATCTTTATAAACCGATCCTCCAAGGAACTTAAATCATCCTATAACAAAAAAAAAAAAATAAATAAATAAATAAATAAACATAAAAGATATAGATAAAAGAAAAAACCTAAAAAATGGCAAGAATTTCATTAGCATTAGGCCTATTGTTACTAGTAGCATTAAGTGAGGTATACGAAGTGCAAGGGACGTTCTTATTGAGGCATTACTTGAGGAAACTTCCCAGAAGGAACAGAGACTTTCGGCCATTCGCTTGCAAAGGTATGTTGAGGTTTGTGGCCCTTCTGCAATCTATGTGTCCATTGAAGCCACAATACACGAGCTTCTTCGGAAACCTAAAGTCTTACATGAACTTCATAAACTCGGCGTCCGGGTCGGAAAACTATGACTCCGAGCTGAAAGGAAAAGCCCAGGGCCTCTACTCATCTATTTCTGCATTGAGTGGCAAAGGCGGAGCATCGGTAAACTTCCTATAATATTGTTTCGTTTTTAAGAATGAAATGTTAAATTTATTCCAACAAAAAAAACTGTGTTACCAAAGATGCTCGTATAGTTCAATAATGCCTTTTTTATTTCTTTTAATTTGGTAACCAGGCTGATTCCAGCAAGGTTATGGATACATTAATGTCAATGGGTAAGACATTGGGCCACCAGCAAGAGAGCAGTTCAACAATGTCGCTTGGAGAAAGGAAAGAGTTGATCTTGTCTATGGCGAAATGGGCACAAACGATTGGTCAATTCGTTGTCAGTGCTGCAGCACAGAGCGGAAAAAAAATTGATATTTCATCTTTAGGGCTTGATATTGACGCGAGTGCGACCGCAACTGGAGATTCCACTACCACTACCGAGAACTCTACCACTACTGGCACTGGCACCACAGCTGGAGGCACTACGACCACTGGCACTGGCACCACAACTGTTGGAAGTCCAACTAGTAGTTGCACCACAAGTAAGTGTTCTAATGGTGGTGGAAGCTCCTTTAAAGCTGCTGTGAACGTTCAGCACGGAGGGAAGGCATCCTCCCAGTCTCAACAAAACACATCAACTCAACAAGACGCAACAGCTGCTGGCTCTAGCTGAAGAAAGGCCGACCTAGCATATAATATATATATTAAACGTATTAATAATATTATTTAAATAAGAAGACGGCCCTGCTATACATATTTAAGCAGCGAGCTATAGAATGTATGGCTCTCTATATATATAAAGCCTTTTTTTGATAATAAAATAAGTTTTTTATTAATATTTTCTATATATAGTTGCCCAATGCATTCAACAAATAACCAGTACTCTCTTTTTGATTTATTGATTTGATCAAATGTGGTTTGGGTTGATTGTTTGATAGTGATCTCTCTATATATATATATATATATATATATACCCTATATAATAAAACGGAAGTACACAACTTTTTTTTGTAGACTATATAATTTTTATAAGTTGGTTACAAAATAGGTTATAGATTAAATATAGGTTGGTTACAAAAAAAAAGTTATAGATTAATTGGTTAATCTGTGGGCTATATAAATACACTTAAGAATATCACAAAGAATCCTCTTAAAGATAATATTGCAATGATTTATACAATTTCCAAAATAAAATTTTTAGTATTCCATGTATTATTACAAAATATATACTGTTATGCATAAAAATATACTGTTAGACGTAATAATGAATAAAATCTTGGCAATTTATCACACTTAATCGTGATTTTTGAGATCTTATTGTGCTGTTGAAAATAAAATCTTACCTAAGCATGGGTCATATTAAAATCAAACAAACAACAAATATAATTATTTATCATATATAAAATTACAAAATTAACAATATTAAACTTACTAAATAAGTGTTTTTTTCAAGCCATCATATTTAGCATATGATTTTATATAATGTTTTATCCAAAAAACTTTTAAAAACAACTCTATAAATTATATTTTATTCTAAAATTATTATTATATAAATAAAAGGAATTTCAACCGGTGCTCTACCACGGATCCTAATCTAGTATATATATATGAGTTAAGTTTGAGACACATATTCAACCAAATGCCCTAGCAGATGCTTATCTGAAATTTGTGGCCTCAAACGATAACGGAAAGAATATGTATACATTTTTCTTTCACATTTTTTTTTTGTGAGGTCACAAAATAAAATAAATAAATTCCTCAAAAACACTAAATAATCTTCAGTCAATTAGTATTGTCAAATCTTTATGTAATATTAATACAAAATTTAATTAATCTTTAAAAATAGTTGTGACTCCCTTTGGTGTCGCATGCATAAATCACATGCATGATCAATCTGAGATGCAGTTCTTAGTTTGGGGTTAATGTTCACGTTTTCTTCGTTTTAGTGGAAAACATCGTTGTTGCTTGATAATCAAGGAAAAGAGCTTCTGGGAAGCTGATTTCACGGCCACAGGAAGCTGGATATGGCGACGTCTGTCCAAACTTCGACCATTAGCAAGACCATTTGTTTACTGTTCAGTTGCTTCCGGAAACGAAGCTCTCTTTTGGCATGACAATTGGACCGGACTTGGACCACTTTCTCACATTCTTGGAGAGATGTATCCAAGGGTTACTGGTATTAGAAACCTGGCTTTGGTAAAACATGCAGTCAATAATGATGCATGGTCTATACCTAGAGGAAGACATCCTTTGACACAGCTTCTTAGAGCATGTCTCCATTCGCAACCAGTCCCTGCTCCTCAAATGGGTCCTGATACCTTCCAATGGAAACTTAATTCGGATCAAGAACAGGGATCTTTCTCCTCAATGAAAACCTGGAGGCATCTTCACCCGGCTGGTCCCTCTGTTCCATGGTACTCGCAAGTATGGTTCAAAGAAAACATCCCCAAAATGGCTTTTATGACATGGTTAACGGTACAAGATAGATTGACTACAAGAGATAGACTCATTCGTTGGAATCTCCCTGTCCCGCTGTCGTGTTTACTATGTCAAACAGGAATGGAATCAAGAAACCACCTATTCTTTGAATGCAGCTTCTCCAGGAATCTCTTATCCGGTCTATATGCTCAATTTGTACCTCTCCCGGACACCGACTTTCACAGGCTTGTAAATTGGATCAAGTCTCCTACCACAAATCGGAGACTAAATTCAATTTGCAAACTAGTGTTTCAAGCTCTAGTTTACTTCATATGGAAAGAGCGAAACAATCGCCTGCACACTCCCTCATTCCGATCGACGACTCAACTGCAAAGGGAAATACAAATGTCACTTCGACGCAGAATGTTGTGGCTGGATCGGTGTGCACATGGTACCACTTCCTCAACCCACCCTCAGCAGGAAGCTTACCTCTGCCTTTGGTTCACTCACTTCCAAGCTCCCTAAACTTCTTCAAGTTCCCTTATCTTTTTTCAAGCTCTTCCACCTGTTCTGCTCTGTGTTGTATTTCTACTTTCATACACGATTGTAAAAGTTCCGATATCGCTTTTAAAGCTAATGAAAAAAAAATATATATATATATATATATATATTTGTGTGAACGAGGGACGGACCCACATAGATTGATGAGGGTGCAACTGCACCAGATAAAATATAAAAGTTGTTTAATTTTGCATTAACATTGTTGATATAAATGGTCTAGTGGTAATGGATGCACCGCATAATTCAAAAGGTCAAGGGTTCAAATCTCCTCCAAAACTAACTTTTGATCTTTTTGCATCTGATCCAAACATTGGCTGGATCCGCCACTGGTGTGAACCAAAAGGAAGCAATTCGATCATTGAGCATAACCCTCTCATGATCGACATAGATTCAGTGCTTCTGGATAATTTAGTCTGCTAGAGACATATCACACGACTACGTTGTAAGATGAAAAACACGAGCTTTCCTTTTTATGTGTTGACCACTAGCCAAAACGGAGAAGGAAAATAAAATTAATTCCTGGGCTTAGGTCGAAAGACCAACATGTTTGATTTAAAATATAAAAAGTCAATTTTATGTGTTGGAATAAAACTAGTATTCAAACGAGAATTTTAACAAAGGACTGAAAGAAAGAGATGTACACGGGTTGATCATTCCTTTGTAAAAATTCTCGTTTAGAGCCTTAGATCATCTCTTCTCTTACATGGTATTTTTATAACGTATACATGATTTTTTGTTGTACATTCCAGAATCCAAATAATGAATTCCTCTTACGGAGGGGACAAATTAAAAGATAGACTCACCCGACAAAATCTACTCTTACATGGTATCACAACTACTGTAGCAATGCCTCTTCGTCCTCGCCCTCATTATTAATTGCCCTTTCTTCGATTTTGTGTTCATCCACATCAGTGCGCTCTTGCCTTCTGGAAAAGTAGGTAATCACAACATCATACTTTAATCATTTTTTGTGCTGTTAGACTGATGATAAAGACGGTGGTCAACGGTTAACAACACTTACACTTCCTATTTTCCTTTGTCCCTTACTGTTCTCTGTCATTTGATGAAGTTTTAAGACTGTTCATAGACCTTCCTAACACGTTTAAAGCCGCTACACGCTGCATCTCTCTCGCTGCACCATGACCACCAACACATTCTTTATAGCATATACTTAATATGACATAACGTTACAAACCCAATAAGCCTAAAGCAAAACTCTACTTTAAATAATGGGTACGGTTACATACATATTCACTTTTCATATCACAAACAAAGGCTATCTTTTTTTAAATCATGCATGTTGTTGGTCTTAAATATGATGTGACTAATGTAGTCTATAGTTGTCATACCTACCTTAATCTGATTATGAGCCAAACAGTACCCTTTCTATCAGGTCTCATTTATTTCAAAAGATGTTGGTAGGAAAGAGAGAGCGAGTACCTTCCTCGAGAGAGAATTGAATAGACGTTTTTTCCAACTCAACAGCATGCTTGCTATGCTCAGAGGAGGGAAGTGACCAAAGCACTGACAGTATAAACATAGAAAAGTAATCCGAATTAGAGTGACATATATATCTATCTATCTATCTATCTATCTATCTATCTATCTATCTTAATTATAGAAAAAGAATGGTGAAGGGGGTGCTTACTCTGTACATGATCATTGCGATTAGATTCATTAAGCTTATTAAGAAGCGTTTGAAGATGATCGTAACGCTCTTCCCCGTCTAACCTATGGCTGGACGGTCCCTGTGGGGAAGAGCTAACCATAGCCACAACTACAGCCACGGTTGGTGGTTCCTTAGGCAGGCGGAGTTGTCCTAGCAGCAGCAGCTTTGGAAGTGTCAACCTCGACTCTTCTGCGGACATATACGAGTCGCCCGCTTGCAGCATTAGTGGCCGGAGATAATGGATTCACAGGAGAGTTCGTTGGAGGTTTCTTTACCCCAAGTGATTGATACGATCGGGCATTATCTTAATGGACCCTTATGGGCTTCGTCTCTAATTATAGTTTAAACCCAATAATGTTAGTATCGTTTTCTATTTAAGTTTGTGTCTTTCTCTGTAAACAATTATCAAGAAATTAATTAAAACAATTATCTTCTTCTTCCTTCAGCGTCTCTATCTTCTTCTTCCTTCTTCCCTCTGATTTCTTCACCTCAATCTCTATTTCGTCTGATTCCTCATCTCTTTCTTCTGCTTCTCATCTCAATTTCTGTTAACTCCTTGATAAGCTACTTGGGTACTTATCAGTGATATCAAATCCTGTTGGACGAGTGTGTTCTTGCTTTGTGAATCTTTTGATGGAGTCGTTGCTCCGCCATCGGAATCGAGAATTGCAGAATCACAAGGTTCCATATCGATGAAGACCTCCTCCTAAGTCCTAACTACTACTACCAATACTGTAAAAGCAAGAAGCTAAATATGGACACCAAGCTGCGATTATTCATTCCCACAAACCCAGAAGATGAATTAAAAATTTGGAAACTTTTGAATGAAGAAGAATCAGAGGGGTGGCTCCTATGAATTTTACCTGGAGAATGGAGATGGAGATGGGACGGATATTATATTATCAAATTGGATGAGAAGACATTATATAGAACTTACACCAATTAAAGATAGAGTAGTGGGTCTTAAATTGAAAGAGCGAGCATTGAAGGGGATGAATTACAATAATAGAGTAAAACGTTACAATGGAGATGGAAGAGAGGGAAGACAATGAAAGGGTGTGGAGGAGTAGAGAGCATTAATTTCAAAGATATCTATTAGGTAAACCAGGATGAAAGAATTAGAAGAGCAGGGACGCTTAAGGTCTACAACCGACGATGGTGCTATTGCGGACGAACATTTTATTGCTTTGACGACAGCACTATTACGGCGTGGAGAGAATTTTCTTCCGCAGGCTAAAAAAACATGGCTTAGTGGATAATGAATTGGGCTTTAGAAATAAATAGTAATTGTTTAGTGGGTAATGTCCAAAATATGAGCTTATTTCAAAAATATGGACATATTTAAAACAGAGGTATGCTGAGGTGGCAGCATGAGGAGTGAGTAAACTACAATTTATATATATATATATATATATATATTTATCCATATTAAAATCTTTTGATATTTAACTTAACATATTAATTTTTTAATATCATTATACTTCACCTCTCATTTTTATATATGAGTATATTTTGTGAAACAAATAAATAACCATATTATTTATTACAATTAAAAAATAGTTTTATTTCCGGATATACCATATGTTGAATTTTTAAAAACAAATATAAATTTTCCAATCTATAAAATATAGCTTTAGTAATATTATTCTTTTAAAATAATATCTATTGAACTAAAATTTTACTGAGTAACGGGCCATAATTTCAATATTTAAATTCAATTTCATATTTTTTGTTGAATTTTATAGTTTTATATAATATAATAAAGTTTAAATAATTTATTTAAAAATATTTTTAAAATATTGATGATATAAAAGTTAGAAACTATAAACATTTTAAATTGATTTGTTATAGCAATGTCAATAATATGTCACTATGAAAGAATTTCAAGAAAGCAAGTATATTAAAACAAAAAGTATAACAATATATTAAATTACTCATAATATAACAACTCACTTTTTAAAAACCAAATTTACAAAATTATGTATTATAATGACGTTCAAGTCATGTTGTAGAAAATACATTGTTAAAATAACTTCACATACATAAACTAATACAACATACTAAAATTTATTTTAAAATATAAAATATACAAAATTTTATATAAATAAAATTTAACCAGTGTTATAGCACAAGTACTTATCTATAATCATTAAAAATATAAAACTTACAAAATAGTTGTCTTTTTCAAGCCATCATATTTAGCATATGATTTTATTGCATAATATTTTATCCAAAATAAACTTTTTAAAACAATCACATAAATTATATTTTATATAAAAATTACAATATAAATAAAATAAATTTCAACCCATGCTGTAGCACGGGTCTTAATCTAGTTATAAAAGAAAAAGAGTATTGCAAAGAAAAAAAATAGTGTTATTATTTTTCATCACATAAACAAAATGTTACATAATGATATCATTAATCCAAATGAGTTAACGAGTGTTTGCATCAAATACGTAGCTGTATTTCTAATCATACATGTGAGGTGTGAGCATCAAAGCACGATATGCAAATTCACAGGTTCTTGTTCTCTTTGTAGTTTGTACTAAACCTTTGCAGCTGCACTCCAACGTCAAAGATGTCTTTATGAACAAGTCTGAGATCACCTTTGCAGCTGCACTCCTTTTTCAATGAATTTGCAATAAGTGCTCCAAAGACTGCCTAAACTCAACTTTCAAATGATAACTAAGGAGAAGATAAGATATTAACATGTATAAGAAACATGTACATGCACTTGTTTTATTGGAAACACGGGGTTTGTGGTTGTCAAAAGAGATGGATCGCACAATCACTTTGCTTCTTCCGGACATGGACAGTGACCTGGAACTGCATGCTGGATAAACATGATTTTTTCTCACATATAGAGAAATCCAGTATTCTCGATTCGATTCTAACAATTTTGGGTCTCATCCTCACCACATTCACTACCTACATTGTTGAACAATCAACCAGCTAATACATACTCAACACAATCATATTTGGGCAAGTTATTGCTGTTAAAAATAAAGATCAAGTTCTGGAAAAGAGTAACTGAAAGCATGAAGACGTTCTGGTGCTACAAGGCTGTGTTGTAGGACTCTGGAAGATGTTTACGCGGCTTGGAGGAGTCACGGATATTGGATGACGTGGATATTGTTTCAAGATATTATCATATTGACTTGAAGATTTGGACTTATCCTTGTTTAGGAAAGTAGGTCATAGGAGGGTTCCTATATATTGTGTTATTAGGCAAAACATGTTGTTTGGCCGTTCAAGAAGAATTTTAGAGAACTAAGCGAGAAAGCTTTTAGGGTTCTTAGGGATTTTGGTTAGATTAAGAATTGGTCAGTGGCAAGTCGTGTTGACTGTGTGTAAATCTGATTAAACATATCTTGTAAGATTGTTTAAGTGATTCTTAATAAGAAAAGAAGTTCTTTTCAATATTGGCTGCATCTTCGTTTTTACAATTGGTATCAGAGCAGTCAACCGACGAGAGCTCTATACTCGCTACAGGTTGAGATCTTGGGATAATGATGCAGTCGGGTAATGAGTTGATGATGCTTTAAAGGACTGTGATCTTGGGNTTATATAATATAATAAAGTTTAAATAATTTATTTAAAAATATTTTTAAAATATTGATGATATAAAAGTTAGAAACTATAAACATTTTAAATTGATTTGTTATAGCAATGTCAATAATATGTCACTATGAAAGAATTTCAAGAAAGCAAGTATATTAAAACAAAAAGTATAACAATATATTAAATTACTCATAATATAACAACTCACTTTTTAAAAACCAAATTTACAAAATTATGTATTATAATGACGTTCAAGTCATGTTGTAGAAAATACATTGTTAAAATAACTTCACATACATAAACTAATACAACATACTAAAATTTATTTTAAAATATAAAATATACAAAATTTTATATAAATAAAATTTAACCAGTGTTATAGCACAAGTACTTATCTATAATCATTAAAAATATAAAACTTACAAAATAGTTGTCTTTTTCAAGCCATCATATTTAGCATATGATTTTATTGCATAATATTTTATCCAAAATAAACTTTTTAAAACAATCACATAAATTATATTTTATATAAAAATTACAATATAAATAAAATAAATTTCAACCCATGCTGTAGCACGGGTCTTAATCTAGTTATAAAAGAAAAAGAGTATTGCAAAGAAAAAAAATAGTGTTATTATTTTTCATCACATAAACAAAATGTTACATAATGATATCATTAATCCAAATGAGTTAACGAGTGTTTGCATCAAATACGTAGCTGTATTTCTAATCATACATGTGAGGTGTGAGCATCAAAGCACGATATGCAAATTCACAGGTTCTTGTTCTCTTTGTAGTTTGTACTAAACCTTTGCAGCTGCACTCCAACGTCAAAGATGTCTTTATGAACAAGTCTGAGATCACCTTTGCAGCTGCACTCCTTTTTCAATGAATTTGCAATAAGTGCTCCAAAGACTGCCTAAACTCAACTTTCAAATGATAACTAAGGAGAAGATAAGATATTAACATGTATAAGAAACATGTACATGCACTTGTTTTATTGGAAACACGGGGTTTGTGGTTGTCAAAAGAGATGGATCGCACAATCACTTTGCTTCTTCCGGACATGGACAGTGACCTGGAACTGCATGCTGGATAAACATGATTTTTTCTCACATATAGAGAAATCCAGTATTCTCGATTCGATTCTAACAATTTTGGGTCTCATCCTCACCACATTCACTACCTACATTGTTGAACAATCAACCAGCTAATACATACTCAACACAATCATATTTGGGCAAGTTATTGCTGTTAAAAATAAAGATCAAGTTCTGGAAAAGAGTAACTGAAAGCATGAAGACGTTCTGGTGCTACAAGGCTGTGTTGTAGGACTCTGGAAGATGTTTACGCGGCTTGGAGGAGTCACGGATATTGGATGACGTGGATATTGTTTCAAGATATTATCATATTGACTTGAAGATTTGGACTTATCCTTGTTTAGGAAAGTAGGTCATAGGAGGGTTCCTATATATTGTGTTATTAGGCAAAACATGTTGTTTGGCCGTTCAAGAAGAATTTTAGAGAACTAAGCGAGAAAGCTTTTAGGGTTCTTAGGGATTTTGGTTAGATTAAGAATTGGTCAGTGGCAAGTCGTGTTGACTGTGTGTAAATCTGATTAAACATATCTTGTAAGATTGTTTAAGTGATTCTTAATAAGAAAAGAAGTTCTTTTCAATATTGGCTGCATCTTCGTTTTTACAATTGGTATCAGAGCAGTCAACCGACGAGAGCTCTATACTCGCTACAGGTTGAGATCTTGGGATAATGATGCAGTCGGGTAATGAGTTGATGATGCTTCAAAGGGCTGTGATCTTGGATGAACAAAGCTATGGTCGTTGGAAGGTCCGCATGGTTCAGTTGATCCGTAATCTTGGTGAGGATGCTTGGACGGCTGTTGAAGAAGGCTGGGAGCCTCCATATGAGAAAACCGAAGCTGGTGACAATATCACTAAACCTAAGGCACGCTGGACAGTGGAAGAAAAAAACTTGTCTAAATACAATGCTAGGGCTCTTAATGTTATCTTTGGTGCTATTGATGATGATGACTTTAAGCTTGTTCAAGGTTGTGAGTCAGCTAAAGAAGCTTGGGATATTCTGCAGAAGACTCATGAAGGAAACTCAAGTGTCAAAAGAACAAGATTGGATCAGCTTGCTTCTCAATTTGAAGTCCTAAGGATGGATCCAGAAGAGACAATCTCTCAGTTCAGTGCTAAAATGAGTTCTATTGCCAATGAAGCTAAGAATCTTGGTAAAACATACAAGAATACCAAGTTGGTTAAAAAATTAATTAGGTGTCTGCCATCTAAGTATGCAGCACACAAAGCTGTCATGAGAGTCTCTGGAAACACTGATACTTTGAGATTTGAAGATCTGGTTGGTATGTTGAAGTCAGAAGAAATGGAGGTTGCTGAAGAACAGAGAATTCATGACAAAAGGGATTGCATTCAAGGTAGATGACACAAACACCAGCTGAAAGAGATAAAAGATAACATGTCCTTGATGGAAAGAAACTTTGGAAAAGCTCTCAAGCATGTTGAAAAAGAACAGGGACGAGAATAAGCATGCTGGAATCGAAGTGCTACAGGGAGGTCTTGTTCTACGCCAAATGTATCTGAGAAAGAAAAAGCTAATCGAAGAAAAGAGATTCAATGTCTTGAATGTGGCGGTGTTGGTCATTACAAACTTGAGTGTCCAATGGTTAAGTGCAAGGAAATGATGTGCTTTGAATGTAAAGGAATTGGACATTTAAAATTTGAATGCCCAAACATGGTGAAAGGAAATAATAAGGCATATGTTAGCTTTAGTGATTCAAAATCAGAGAGTGATGGGGATGAAGAAGATGGACGAATGTTGAATCTTTTTGCATACAGTGCTAAAAGTGATGATATAGCTGATGAAAGCTCAGATGATGATGATGAAGAATCAATTTCAAAAGAGAGCTACTATATTTTGTATGACAATTGGGTTCAGTTGTGTAATGAAAAGCTGTTACTTGTCAAGGAAAAACTAAAATTGGAAGCCAAGGTCAATATGCTAGAAGAAGAATGAAAGTCTGAAGTTACAACTTGTAAGAAGCTACTTCCTGCTGAAAAGGAGTCGCTTGAGAGAAAGTTGAGAAATCTTCAAGAACTCTATGGTTTGGAGAAGGAAAGATCAACAAGCCTTGAAAGGGAGCTGAATGAGAATCACAAGAAGATTAGGATGTTGAATAATGGTGGCAAGAAGCTTGATGAGATACTATCTATGGGAATTGTAGGATCTCAACATCAAGGTCTGGGTTATCATAAAGAGGAGACTATTGAGCTGTTGTCTCGTGATAAATCAGTAAGTTTCGTTAAGAGCAATGTAAATCATGAAGCTGAGTCAAGTATTCTGGAAAAAGTGGTACAACAGAAGGTCTCTGTAGCACCAACCCAGAACACACGACATCAACATATATCTTCTCGTGAGCGAAAAGGTTGGACTAAATCCAAGCGAGGACGAAGGGTTTATGAATGCTTTCATTGTGGTAAAAGTGGTCATGTGAGATCTTTCTGTTACAAGTTTAAGAACAAGATCAAGGAGCTTTGGATGGCAAGAAAGTGTTTTATTGATCCCTTTCATTTTTCTAGAGTCTGGGTGGCTAAAAAGGATTTGTACAATAAAAATTTCGAGAATGATGAGACAAAGTATGATCAAGGTTGCAAAGAAACTGAGGAAATCAACCTATGTTGCAATCTCTCGAAGATAGTCACTGAAGATGATGTTGGGGTTGAACCTCAGGTTCTACATAATTATGTTGCAGAACCACCTGTACAAGAAAAAGTGACAACTGAATCAACAAGATCCAATAGAAATGATTGGAATGATGAATCATCAGGAGTCTTAGCTACATCTAAACAGTTGCAAGGTCATAAGAATCAGTCTGCTGCAGTTGCATTTGTTGAGCAAACCGTTCGTCATGTTCAGCTGAATTCTCAAGGAGTGCTGCAACATTGTTTTGTTTCACAGGTTGAACCTAAGAACATTATAAAAGCTCTTGAGGATTATTTTTGGTACAAGGCATGATAGGAAGCTTGTTGTGTCTCCCTGCATATATGTCTTCATCCTTGTTTTTATATGAATGTGCACTCACGCTGGGGGAGTATGATGAGATGATGATATTAGTGATGATAGTGATGTTGTGGCTGAATGTGGTTGAGGCTTATGGTTTTGAAAAGATTCTAGTACTGTTCACATCTGGAGCTTGAGGTGTCACATTCAGATAAAAAGGGGGAGAATGAAAACATGAAGACGTTCTGGTGCTATAAGGCTGTGTTGTAAGACTCTGGAAGATGTTTACGCGTCTTGGAGGAGTCACGGATATTGGATGACGTGGCAATACTTTTGAAGGCTTGGTAATTAGAGGACAAGATATTATCATATTGGCTAATAGATTTGGACTTATCCTTGTTTAGGAAAGTAGGTCATAGGAGAGTTCCTATATATTGTATTATTGGACAAACATGTTGTTTGGCCGTTCAAGAAGAATTTTAGAGAACTAAGCGAGAAAGCTTTTAGGGTTCTTAGAGATTTTAGTTAGATTAAGAATTGGTCAGTGGCAAGTCGTGTTGACTGTGTGTAAATCTGATTAAACATATCTTGTAAGATTGTTTAAGTGATTCTTAATAAGATAAGAAGTTCTTTTCAATATTGGCTGCATCTTCGTTTTTACAGTAACGACACCCACTCCAAACCCATGAAGAAAACTGAGTTATAGGTGATATCTTAGTTTCTGTTAGTTTAATCACTTGCTCCTACACATACATCACATTCACAATGAAATCCAAGAAAGCCACACTAAATCTGATCTTAGTTAATTACCTAAATCTAGAAATCTAACAAATTAATCGACTGCCATGATCTTCTTGACATTAGACACCACTGAACAACAAACGCAATCGTAGTAAATGTCTGAGAGAGGATGAAGACATATATGTTACTTTTCATCATCAATTTCAATTCTTTGGCCCATTGGTTTCACTAATTAATCAAATCCAATTCATAAGCATTCAATTCATCAATTCCACCAAGACGTAGACAAAAGACACAGTTTTTACACACTGAATCATTCAAGTCAACAAATCCAACAAGATGAAGAAGAAAAAAAATTACACGAACCCAGATAAACAGAAGCAATCAAAGATCTCTATCAATTTCAAACTAACGATTCTGGATTCTATTAGGAGAAATCCAGAAATGAATCAGAAGATTTTTATGTACCAGAAAAAGGAGAATCTTACCTAGAGTCGAGAGGAAGAAGATGAAGTAATCCGACTTAGAAAAGAACGATTTCTTTCTGATTATGGAGTCGAGAGGAAGAACGATTTTTTAGGTAAAATTCACCATAATCGGTGGAGGAAAGCAAGAATGATACATGTGAGGTTCCTTTTCACGCCTCAAATGTCCAAGTTGTTGATCCAGTCACTAAGTCTGATGTCGCTTTGCTCTACTGCCACTAATTACTCTTTTGCTGTCAAGTGAGTCATTTCTTTTATACCTCAGGAAGCCTTGTAAGGTTGGTGTAAACTACTTAACGGATGGATCTTATAAAGTAATTAAGAGTAGCTAGAGGCACATGCATGCACATCTGGTTTTATTATTCCTCGCCCACAGATTCTAAAGATAAGGGCAAAACCAAGACCCACTACCGGTACATGCTTTCTTAGCTTGCCCTATATCCCCATGGCTGAAACAACTAAGATTCTTGATTTTAACATGTATGAAAAAAAACAGCACTTGGACGTGGAAGGCTCTGTTACGCCTTCGACCTCTTGCCAACCTGAAGTGTGATGTGGGTAATGGTGAACTGGTAAGCTTCTGGTATGATAATTGGACCCCCTTGGGTCAACTCATCCAGTTTCTAGGGCCCATGGGCCCGCCTGTACTGGTATCCCTCTTCAGAGTAGTGTGGCTCGAGCTTGTTCTTCAAATGGTTGGCTCTTGCGTCCTGCAAGATCTCCACAAGTTGAACAACTTCACATCCTTCTCACCACTATTCAACCACCATCCCAGTCCTCGGATCACGACATTTTCCTTTGGAGTGCAAATGGCGAAGATTCAATGACTTTCAGCACAAAGAAAACATGGGAGGCATTAAGGGAGAGACAAGACCCACAATCTTGGACAAAGCATGTTTGGTACAAGGGTGCTGTTCCAGACATGCTTTCATGATGTGGCTCACACTCTTAAATCGTCTAGCATCTTGGGGTATGCAAATTGATCCTTCCTGCTGCAACTGCGGACTCTACCCTGAAACTAGAGATCATCTATTTGTGAACTGCAATTTCAGTGAAGAGATTTGGCTGCTAACGACAAGACGTCTAGGATACATGATACTAGGATTTTTATGTCTCCTAGCAGGTCTCAATTAACCTTATGCGTTGTAATACTTAAGGTGTCAATCCAGTTGAGAAAGTTCACTATCACTCAAGATGCAATCAAGAGGTCACAAGTTAAGCCAATTCAAAAGAGTGTTTTTTTAACAATCCTAGAATGATCAAAATGCAAAACTGAAATGAGTCACAGAACTAGAAACGAGAATGCATGACAAGAAGCGAAAATGAATAAAAACATAAACGAGTCTAAGCATGAACTAAAAAGCAAGAAACGAAACAGTTCCAGGAATGTAATAAAAATCAGAAAGAAAGAAGTCCTATGGATGGGGTAATTGATGTCGATGGAGTATCCTAGTCTACAGAGTGTTTAACATACCACAAGCAAACTATCCCTAAACTATGAACATCACAACTTAGCTAATCCAATATCTTGGCAAAAGCTACTTAGACTCAACCACTTCCATACCTAGCTCTCGCTAGAGAAACGTGGTCGAGCAGGCATGACAAACAAGTTCATTCACGTCAACAAACATCCTAGACAACTAATCTCTTAGGCTAGGAACGTAAGTCTCTGGCACTAGTTGGTCAGACATTTCATCAAACACCTTTTGGGTG
>NC_025693.1:8116587-8118738 GCF_000633955.1 Camelina sativa
AAAAGCTACTCAGACTCAACCACTTCCATACCTAGCTCTCGCTAGAGAAACGTGGTCGAGCAGGCATGACAAACAAGTTCATTCACGTCAACAAACATCCTAGACAACTAATCTCTTAGGCTAGGAACGTAAGTCTCTGGCACTAGTTGGTCAGACATTTCATCAAACACCTTTTGGGTGTGAAAATGTCTCGAACCTAGTTCCAATTGATCAGAGAGAAACTAGTAATTCTAACTCTAGTCCAGAAGGGAATCATACAAATCAAGCTTAAACACCCTACATCCTAAGATCCTCCACCTAATCTATCCCATCCTCAAGAACTACCACACTACTCAGATCCGAAAATCATAGTCAAGGATGCAAACCCAGAAAACATTGAAACAAGCATTCTTAGATAGATTAAAATGTGAAGACCAACTTTGTAGAAGAAATCAAATCAAAATACTGAATAAGTTCAAAGATATCGGGATACAAGATCAAAGTACGTTTGTGGCGGCTAGGGACCTTACAAAAGAAAACGAGATAAAAACTAAGATGTCCCCAGCCAAGACTTAACAAAATGTATTTATAGTAAAAACATGTAAATCCCTAAAACTTAAAACGACAAGGTAAAGCATCGGTTTGGGAATCTCCTGAAGCGCGTAAGACGGAACGTCTTCCTAACATGTGCGGTTGAGTCGCANCCCTAGAGTGAGGTCGAGTGGAATGAGTAGGAGTGGCTCCAGTGGTGTGAGTGAAAATGGCTCGAGCATGGTCTGTGAAAGTGGCTCGAGCTGGGTGTATACGTATCCACTAAAACGATGATAACTCTTGAACCACACCTCCGATTGGCTTGAAATAAACGGCATTGGAAAGATGACTCAATTCTCTACAACTTTAATGAAGACGTCAAAATCTGAATCCCTAGACCGGTGGCTCGAGTGATGGCTCGATTGTAGAAGTGAGGAGTAGCTCGATTGTGGAAGTGAGGATGGCTCGATTGTGGAAGTGAGGAGTAGCTCGATTGTGGAAGTGAGGAGTAGCTCGATTGTGGAAGTGAGGAGCGTTCGATTGTGGAAGTAAGGAGCGTGGCTCGACCCTCTGCGCTTCCAACGTCTCCTAGACACCTGAAAAACTCCGAAATGCGCAATGTATGCAAGGATGGTGCAGAAACTTCCTCAACATGCAAAATGTACGAAAGAGGTTCTAAAATGATGCAAAACAACTAGTTGTCCTAGCTAAATGCATGACAAATACAGGCTAAGGAAATGCAAAATACAGACATATCAATACAATCCTTTCATTTTTTACACCTGGGACGCGTTCATTTCTTGGTTGGATGCTTCTGATGCTACGTCTACGCAAACCCTCTGCAGGCTAGTATCACAAGCAGTTATCTACACCATCTGGATAGAGCGAAACACTCGACTACACAGCAACACCTCAACTCCACCGCATATACTCTTTAAGGCGCTAGACAAGCAGATCAGAGACGCAATTCTGAGCAAGGGTCAAAGGAAAAATTTCAAAACGCTATTCGAGATTGGCTGACCTTCGTTTAGTATAGCTTTGGTCACTGTATTTTCTCTAAGCTAGAGCTTGTTTTTTATTCTTTTTTGGCAAGTTCTATCTTCAAGGCTATTGTACTCTGTACAATCCATTTTCTTTAATGAAAATTCACAATTTTGCAAAAAACAAAAAAAACAGCTCAACTCACACATTTTACTATATATATATATATTCGAAACAGACTTGAAAGTAGACGTTTTCAATTTCATGCTGAAAGATTGATTAAACTTTTTTTGTTTGCAGCTGGCTCTAACGACACACCAATAGAGTTTGTATGGGAGCAGACATTTGATGTTAAAACAGGAGAGGGCATGCCTGATCTTTGAGAGTGTAAGACCATGTGTATCAGTGTTGTTTTAAACCGTCCCCGTTTTTTTCGATTTAAAATAAATAAATAAAATCCCAATTCAGAAGAAACGTATCTTTATTTGGGACGTTTTTTCTCCGTTCACTTGGACGCGTGCTACGTTTTGATTGGATGAAGATTCAGAGGATGGGTTCCATCAAAGAAGAGCAAAGACCTCTCATCGAAGAAGGTTTAATTTCACAGGTTTGTTCAATTTCTGATCAATTAGGTTTAGCTAATTTTGATTTCGCATGTTT
>NC_025693.1:8119464-8153276 GCF_000633955.1 Camelina sativa
AACTAGTTGTCCTAGCTAAATGCATGACAAATACAGGCTAAGGAAATGCAAAATACAGACATATCAATACAATCCTTTCATTTTTTACACCTGGGACGCGTTCATTTCTTGGTTGGATGCTTCTGATGCTACGTCTACGCAAACCCTCTGCAGGCTAGTATCACAAGCAGTTATCTACACCATCTGGATAGAGCGAAACACTCGACTACACAGCAACACCTCAACTCCACCGCATATACTCTTTAAGGCGCTAGACAAGCAGATCAGAGACGCAATTCTGAGCAAGGGTCAAAGGAAAAATTTCAAAACGCTATTCGAGATTGGCTGACCTTCGTTTAGTATAGCTTTGGTCACTGTATTTTCTCTAAGCTAGAGCTTGTTTTTTATTCTTTTTTGGCAAGTTCTATCTTCAAGGCTATTGTACTCTGTACAATCCATTTTCTTTAATGAAAATTCACAATTTTGCAAAAAACAAAAAAAACAGCTCAACTCACACATTTTACTATATATATATATATTCGAAACAGACTTGAAAGTAGACGTTTTCAATTTCATGCTGAAAGATTGATTAAACTTTTTTTGTTTGCAGCTGGCTCTAACGACACACCAATAGAGTTTGTATGGGAGCAGACATTTGATGTTAAAACAGGAGAGGGCATGCCTGATCTTTGAGAGTGTAAGACCATGTGTATCAGTGTTGTTTTAAACCGTCCCCGTTTTTTTCGATTTAAAATAAATAAATAAAATCCCAATTCAGAAGAAACGTATCTTTATTTGGGACGTTTTTTCTCCGTTCACTTGGACGCGTGCTACGTTTTGATTGGATGAAGATTCAGAGGATGGGTTCCATCAAAGAAGAGCAAAGACCTCTCATCGAAGAAGGTTTAATTTCACAGGTTTGTTCAATTTCTGATCAATTAGGTTTAGCTAATTTTGATTTCGCATGTTTAGGTTTCTGCTGAATTCCAAAAAAAAAAAAAAATCTGGGCTTTAGGTTGATCTTATGCTTTTCATTTCTGGGTTTATTGAGATAGTTTCTGGGTAATCACTGTTTTATTTGATCCTAGTGTTGTTCTTATGATCGTTTTTATATTTAGGTGATGATTTCAATGTTTTGTGATTTTGTTTTGGAACATGTATAAAACTTATGTTGGCTTGATTGCTCTGAATACAGAATGGTTTTGTTTTTGTTTAGGGGATGTCGGCGCTTCATTTCGGAAATCGTCTGTCAAAGTCCCAGAAAACCCCACGCTTCTGTATGAAACACAAGACAAGAACTCTGCTATTGCTGGAAATAGAAAAATTGAGCATACCAATGATAGCAAGTAAAAAACTTTCAATCCGCTTTATTAACTTTTGAGGAACGTATAGCTTTGTTTGGTTTGACAAGGTAACCGGTGTGATGCAGGTATCTTGACAAAGCCGTTGTTATCTCAGAATAAGAGTCTATCGAGTTTTGTATTTGCTAATGTTCTTGCCTTTAGTTTACACTTACGTCTCTGTGTGTCATGATCTTCTCAATTTGGCAACCAAATATGTTGTTTTTCCTTGACGTACTTGTTTGCACCCAGTCAGGCTTCAGTCTGTAACCTGTAAGTGCAGATACCTCTCTTGTACTTATTGCTTTTCTTGTTTTACCATCAGATATTGCATCCTTGCTTTCGTTGATGACGTACTTGTTTTACCATCGAATTCTTGATGATGCTTACGTTGTTGCTGGGTTTTTATGCGGAAACCTTTCTTTTCAAACATTGGAGCCATTGTCACTTTTTCAGTGCTTGGAACTTTTGTAGCTTCCATGGTTACTGGATTAATTTTGTTCCTGGTTTTTACTAATTGAAGATATGAACCATGGTGGCAGCATTTGTGGTTCTGCAACTTGTTTACAGTTTATGCTGCTCAGTGTAGTAGTCTAGAGAAACTATCTAGAATGTTTTGAACTGAAACTGTAAACGGTGATTGATTATAGAGATTAGGCGTCGGGTAGTAGTAGTGTGGAGGACCGAGTCTCTTGATTGGCAAGTGGACTTTAGTAGTGTAGAAACCTGTACGAGTAGGAGATGAGGGTGTGCTGCGGGACTTTACATCTTTGCTAAGACTTGATTGTTTGGTTTTGATAATAGTCAAGCTTCACCAAGAAATGCTCTTTGTATGAACCTGTAGTGTTTTTGTATTATAGTAACTTGCTGAGGCTTGGAATTTGATGATGTAATTTAGGTTGGAATCCTGCGACCAAACTGGCTAGATGGAGCCAAGTATCTAGGCCAAAAAAATGTGAGCGGGTTTCTCTGCAATGTATGGGAGAAAGTAGACTTTATATGGTACTATGAGGATGTTGCAACCAAGAGACCTGTGCAATGGATCTTCTATACAGGTGATATCTCTATGCCATTCTCTGTTTTACCATGAAACCTCGGTTTTATTTTATACGCAAAAATTCATCTGAAACGAGGGAAAAAATTGTTGCAGGTATTGGACCTAACGGTTCTGTTTAACCAACTATGGCATATACGAAGTATCTTCGTTATCCTTGCCAACTAAAGATCTCCGTACTTTATGCTTAAGTTGTGGTAACTAGTTAGATACGATGCTAGATATCAGGCCTTCGTTAAGCTTTCTCTCTATATATGTAATCACGAAACCTCTTTATGAATATACAGAAATCCTTCGACATTGTTCTGTTTTCAGCAGGGAAAAACCAAATACAAATATACAGCAATGCTCATATTCAAAATAAAAACCTTTCAAAATAATAATATTAAATTTAGGGGACCAGAAAATAGGGGACACCAATGCCCATGCTCTAACAACCACTTTACGGTTTCATTCCAAACATATTGCTGCTTCCAAAAGTTTTTTCCCATCCATTAAAGTTTAGTTTACCAAGAGCTATGAGATGAAGTGTTGAAGTGCCTTTGATCCTTACTGAAAACGGAGTCGTTTTGTTATTTTCATTGATCTTGTGAACTTTTAAAGGTGCCAAACTGGGAAAAATCTCAAGGTGTCTACTGTTTAAAATAGATTGACAAAGGTGCCAAATGACTTTTTTTTTTTGTTATTGTATTTACAACTATACGGACACCTAAACATAAAATAAAAAGAGGTATAAATAAGCCTATGAAAATGTTTGTTCCATTGACTAAAATAACATGAACTAAATAAGACTCAAAATCATCTAAAAATAAACTATAATAAAAAAACATCTACTACTAAACATGGAGAGTGCAATGAAATTAAAGAGAAAGTCAATGATTTTGGCAATGATATAAAGCCCTTTATGCTCATGCATGTCTGTATGTCTGCTCATTGACGCTACAGACGCTACAGAATAAAGGAAGTCTGTATGCTCATGCATGTCTTCTTTGCTCATGTATGAGAAGGAAGAGTCTCTTGGGCAGTCCCAACATTACCATCCATGAAGCCACTTAGTAACCCACTCCTCTTTTTGTTTTCTCTTCCCTCCATAAACCATAATCCCCATTTTTGGGTTAGATTTTGCGACTGCATTTATTATTTTTTTTTGTTTTCAATTCATATCTTCCACTTAATTTGATGTATAAGGTTTACCATTTGTTGGCCCTGNTTTTTTTTTTTTTTTTTTTTTTTTTTTTTTTTTTTTTTACGTTCCGGAATTTTATGTTGTATGTATTAGTATTATTATATGAAATTTTTGTTAGTGATGATTCATGAGTAATGCCGACGCATGGAAATTGGAAAGAATCTAAATTAACTTTAACAGCTAAAACTATATAATAATGAAATAAGTTTTTGTCAAACTCTACTTCTATATCTAAAATAATACTAAACCATTTCATATAAAGAACTAACAACCCTCAAAAAATACTAGAAAACTCAGGTAATATTATTAAAGTGGCTAAACTGATCCTAAGTGGATTAAGATAAGTTTCATAAAATAAGGTTTAGTGGAGGCCATCAAACACCTGTCTCGAAACGGCAACACAAAACAAGACAGAAGACCAACATTACCATCCATGAAGCCACTTAGTAACCCACTTCTCTTTTTGTTTTCTCTTCCCTCCATAAACCATAATCCCCATTTTTGGGTTATATTTTGCGACTGCATTTATTATTATTTTTTGTTTTCAATTCATATCTTCCACTTAATTTGATGTATAAGGTTTACGATTTGTTGGCCCTGAAAGTATTGTTCTCTAATGATTGATCAAATAATAATGTACTAGGAGATATTCCGTGCTTAAAACACGGGTCAACATTTTTAAAAATAATTATAAAATAATAATAAAAATTATGTTATATTTTTTATGAAAAACTATTTTATTTGTGATAGTATTTATTTTTAATTGTTACTATAGATGTCTTTTTAATAATAATAATTTTAGAATATTATAGTATTTTGTTTTTTGATGTATATTACAGTTTTATATTGTTTGTTTGTTGTATTGCATCAATATTTTTGAAATATGAAGTAATAATTTTAATATTATAACTGTGAGCAAATCAAATATATTAATTTATCAACTATATAAATTTAGTTTTACCAACCTGCCAATGTGAAAATTAAAACAAACATTTTTTCCATAGATTGAGTAATATATCTTTTACATTAAAAAAGAGTAATATATCTTTGTTTTTAAAAATTCAAATCACAACAAATGTAGAAAAAATTCTGCATATTTGTTATGTATTATCTAAAAATTCCAAACAATTTGTAAATAAAATAAAAGAAAGATGATAGGAGAATCATAATCTGAAATCTTAATAAAATCGTCCAAATCTAGTTAAAAATAATTTTATTGTCTACTTGGATTTAAAATCTTAGTTTTGAAATTTTGATTGGTTTATATTTTTTAAAAAATATTTAGTAATTTTTCATCCATAATTTGATTAGAGAGAGAAAATATGTTTTTTAACTAATAATTATCTGTATTTTTAAAAAATCTTAGCTGTTATTTTTTTTTTGAGAATTTGTTAGAAATACCCTTTTTGGCATACCCCTTTTCAAATATGCCCATTTTTTGAACATTTTCATTTTTGCCCTCTTTAACACAATTACACTATGTTAAATTAACTTTTAGAATTATTTTTTAGGTTTGGGTTCCCTATTTACATTTAGGTATAGTTTTTAAGGAATAGAGTTTAGTATTTGGGGTTTAAGGTTTATAATTTTGTCATTTTATATATTAAAAATGAGTATTTTTGAAAATGGACACCATAAAAGGATATTTTTGAAAAGTGACATAGAAAAAGGTATTTTGAAAATCCCCCTTTTTTTCAAGTACAAATTAGTTTGAGAATTTGTTAGAAATATCCTTTTTGGCATACCCTTTTTAAAAATCCTTTTTTGAATATTTTTATTTTTGCCCTCTTTTACACAATTACACTATGTTAAATTAATTTTTAGAATTTGTTTTTTTAGGTTTGGGTTCCCAAATTACATTTAAGGTATAGTTTTTAAGGGATAGAGTTTAGTATTTGGGGTTTAGGGTTTATAATTTTGCCATTTTTTATATAAAAATATGTATTTTTGAAAATGGACACCATAAAAGGGTATTTTTGAAAAGTGATATAGAAAAAGGGGTATTTTTGAAAATCTCAATTAGTATTTGGGGTTAAAAATTTCTATTGGCAATTGAATGTAATTTTTTATACCTTTTAAGGTTAGTTTCATATTTGTACTTTTCAATTAATATAGTAGGATTTATTTATTTTTTTGTTAAGGAAATCATAATAATGTATTTTTACATGTCCAAAGTTTGTAGCGTAATTATTTATATTACTTTTGTATTAGCGTACGTTATAAGCCAGATTAATAAGCAAAATTATATTCCTATGAATTTACACATAATTTTTCTTTTTTAAATAGGAAGTTTCAATTTGTAATATTAGATTATTTGTGAATAAGCATGTATTCAAAGTTTATAGAGACTCCAACATCGTCTTAATTCGAATTACATGTATCAGTAATATATATTGGAAGATTAATAAATAACTTTGAATTTTTTTTCTCTTTTGATGCTGAACAGTATTAGCTAGCTATTTAATTAATAGTTTCTATTGTAGCTATCATTAGTTGTATTCTAGGCTTCTAGCATTAAGAATTTATATACTCCTACAACTTATTTTCAGAAAATGCTATATACAAATTTATTGGCATTAAGATTTAACAATAAGACACATTTATTAGTCGACTTTGTGCTGAGTCAAACTACACAATTTTAATATCGGAGGCTAAAATCGAGGGGGATATAGTTATATACAGTATTTATTTTTTGTTGTCGTGTTCTTATATATGCATAAATATATTTGAAGAGTACGACGCATAGATGCATTAATCCTGAAATTGAGGCTGAGATTTGGATATTCGTCTATGTTTGATAGCAATTTGCAACAATCAACAAAATTAGCACTAATTTTGCTTTGCAAAGTTTTACTATTTCTATTGGTTACTTTTTCTTATACGTCTAATTTTCTTTGTTACTTAGTTCGTGTCTTTTGTGCTGTATTGTGTGCATGTTCACAGAATTGTGTCTTTTGTGCTGTATTGTGTGCATGTTCACAGAATTTTAGATCATGCAAAAGCTATAATTGTACTAATCATTAGCATTGAGACTATTCGTGTTATTTTGGATTACCGTGTCCTGTAAAAGTCCGGAAATTTCTAAGATAGAGAAATTCTCTTATTATATTAATGAAAACTAAGCTGCAACTGAATTTTGTTTCGAAAATCCTATATATTTACCCCATGACAGTTTTTATACATAGACATAATGCTAAATTTTAGAGGTTTTCTAATTTAATATAAAATTACAAAAATATCTATTTATAAAATTACAAAAATTATTTTGGATTTAATGTGAAACTTTATTATTAGGGCATTTTCAATGGTACTCTATTTTTGTCTCTATAATAGAGGAACTCTATAATAGAGGTGAGTTTTACTCCAATGGTATTCTATTCTCACCTCTAAAATAGAGACTGCTATTTTTTCCTCTATTTATAGAGGAACCCTATTTTTTTTACAAATGTTCCTCTATAAATAAAGGAAAAAATAGCAATCTCTATTTTATAGACGACCATTGGAGTAAAACTCACTTCTATTATAGAATTCTTTTATTATAGAGAAAAAAATAGAGTTAACTATTGGAGATGGTCTTAGTTAGTACATATATACATTTATAATTTGAGGACTAAAATGAGAGTAACACTTTCATTTAATTTATCCTACATCAGAAATCTTTTTTCAATCAAGGTACATTAATTTCCTTTTCACGTATAAATATACTTTTCATCAAGAATTTTCTAATATTGTAATTTTTATCGAAGAAAAATATAATTTTACAGCTAATTGTTTTCTTAGAATATCTTGTTTTTAAAAAAAAACATCAATGTTGTAAAATATTATGGAGATACATTGTTCAGCATGTCTAATAATATTTTGATATTGATGGTCTTGAAAATATAATAAACTAGGTTTTCACCCGCGGGACTAAAAATATAATAAACATGAGAGATCTTTTTACAGAGAAATAATTACTAGGTTGACCTCTAGTGATAACAGATTTTTTTAAAGTTACAACAGATTTTTTAATTTAACCAAAAATCTGTCGTTTGATAAAAGATTTATAACATTTTTAAAAAATTGCTAAAATGACATATGTGAACATCATATCTTATGGCAGATTTTTTTACGTTATGACAGTTTTTTTGTTTGCTTCCAAAAATCTGGTGTTTGATAACAGATTTATTAGATGTAAAATTTAAATATAGTAACAACAGATTTGTTTTAAGTTATATTTTTTTCAGTCATATTTTTATTAATTATATTTTTTATAAATCATATTATGAATCATATTTTTAAACTCATATATTTAAAGCATATTTTATACATTTTCATTTTCCTAGATCACATTAAAAAGTTTAGCATCATATTTTAAAATCATATTTTTTATATATTATATTATATTTCATAAATCTTATTTGAATATTTTTTATATACATCATTTTTTGTTATAATTTCATACATTATATTTTTATAAAACTTATTTAAACTATATAATCTTAAACTTCATATTTTTAAATCATATCTTTATACATAATATTTTTATAAACAAGTTTTTGAATATTATTTTTATACATTATATTTTAAATCATATTTTATTTTTATAAATTATATAAAAATAAACATCAGTTTTTAATCATTTTAAATTTTTTATTAATCATATTTTAAAACCAAAATATTAAAGAGAATTTGTTAAAATACCTTTTTTGATATACCCCTTTTCAAAAATACCTCCTTTTTTGGCCATTTTTATTTTTGTCCTCCTTTAATTTTTAATGACTATTTTACTTTTAGATGAAAAATATTTTAATCAATAAAAAGAAAAACAAATTTTTCCGCCAAAAAATTTTCCAACATATTTTCCCGCCAAAAGTTTTCGAAAAAATTTCCCGCCAAAAGATATTTTTGTCAAAAAAAATATGATAAAAATTTTAGACAAAAAAAATTTTCCGCCAAAAAAAATTTACAAGGTTTTTAAAAGATTTTATAAGGTTTCTACCTTATAAAAGCCTTATAAACACCTTGTAAAGGCTTTTACAAGATTTTTTAAAGAGTTTTAAAATATTTTTTAAACACCTTGTTACAAGTTTTTTAAAAGGTTTTTAAAAGGTTTTCAAATGGTTTTTAAAAAGATTTTAAAAGGTTTTTAAACACTTTGTAAACGCTTTTACAATGTTTTTAAAAGGTTTTTAAACACTTTGTAAACGCTTTTACAATGTTTTTAAAAACCTTGTAAACGTTTTTATAAGGTTTTTATAAGGTTTTTAAAAGGGTTTTAAAAGGTTTTCAAACACCTTGTAAACGCTTTTAAAAGTTTTTTAAAAGCATTTACAAGGTTTTTAAAAGCGTTTACAAGGTTTTTAAACACATTGTAAACGTTTTTAAAAGGTTTTTAAAAGTGTTTACAATATTTTTATAAGGTATAAATTTCAATATTTTTGGCGGGAAAAATTTTCGATTTTGGCGGGAAAATAATAATTGTTGACGAGAAAATTTTTTGATTTTGGCGGGAAAAAAATTTTGGCGGGAAATTTTTTTATTTTTTGCGGGAAAATAATTTCGATTTTTTATGACTGTACATTCTTGCTGTCACTCAAAAAAGGATAATTTGATCATTTTGTATATAAAGAGGAGTAGTTTTAAAAGTGGTCAACATGAAATGGTATTTTTAAAAAGAGGTATGAAAAAGGGGCATTTTTGAGAATGCTCCAATATTAAATACTATAATATTTTCCATTTTTCGTTTTTTCAAAAAAAAAAAAATTTAAATAGTTTCTGGGTTTTTAGTCTTTTTATGTTAAAATTGTGTCATTATAGTTATTGGATAAGATGAAGTGTTAATCTTGCAATTAATTGCCAAATTTGTGTCAAATTGTTATTTTTCACTATTATTTATTATCATGTTTTCCGTTATGTTTGAATTGTACATCAACTTCCAAAGTTTGGAATTTTATTGTATTCTTTCTATTATCATTAGTGGGAAGAGATCAAGCAAACAATGTTTAGTTATTAGTATAGCTTTCGTAGAAGATCCCATTTACACAATTGAAAATGAATCGGGTCACAAATTCTTTATGTTTGTGATTGCCAATATTGTCTAACAGATAGATCTGATAATGATGACACCCCAAAGCATAGAAGAAAGAAGAAAACTTCACAACAAATTATTATATAATAATACAGTCCCGGACTCCATAGAGCCACAAGTTGGCTTTCTCAAAGAATCAAGTGACAAGAATTTTGAATACTATGTTTTATATTTTGGTAGTTCAATTCTCACAACACTTGACCAAGAAGAGGTGCAGCTAAGTTATATGTCCGGACCCTCATCTCAGTAGGATTCACCATTTCCATCCAAGGAGTTTGAAGAAAACAATATAAAGCACTCATGAAAAATCTGGAATCTGAATGTTAAGAATCCAGATGATTAAGTGAAGTAGGTCAGCGCCGTAGAAGCAACATTGAAATGGCAGTCGGAGAACGCCACAACATTGAAAAGGTAACCATCATGGACCTTTCCATTAAAGAACTCACCAAGAGGATAACCTCTCTCCACCAAGAGCTCCTCAACCTTGCACCTACTGTCTCCATAAACTCTCCCCTCATGTCTCAAAAGGAGTCCAAACTAAAATCCCTCAAATTCCAGTTAAACTCCTTACAAAACCAACAAAAAACCCAACCCCCAATGCCATATGACCTTTTAACACCATATCCCATCTTCACACCACCTTACACAGCCCAAACACAATCTTTGTCATTTTTCCAAGATCCAAATATATTTGGAGCATCCTCTTTCTTACCAACAAAAGTTGTTTCCGAACAACAAACCACCAAAAAGAAAAAAACCAACAGAAAAAAAAAAGGAAAGGAAGCTACACCTGAACCACCCAAACTTTTGCCCGAGACATCTAAATCTCAAGACCAACCCAAAAAAAGCAGAGAACAATTAATGGTGGAGCATGCTAATCCAATTACTATTTTTCTTGAAAAAGTCGCAAAATAGAAAAGGGGTCTAAGCAGAAAAACCGTTATCAAAAGGACACCAACAACACTAAAGGATGAGGATATGAGGCCAAAATCTCATCATTCATGATGGTTGAACCTACTGTGGTCGAAGAAGACATGCAGAGTGACGGCGGAAACATATATGAAGACTCAAGAATCTAGACGAACTCAGATAGAAGGAAATATGCGGTTTATTACAGAACCACATAAAGGTTTCTTTTTCGACGATGTCCCCCCTTCAAAATGGTGTGACAAAGTATACGAAATGAATGCTTGGCTGACATCACAACTTTTTAACCCAAGAGCCACTCTACCTACATCAATCAATAAACTGGTGGTTAAATTACAAGGACGCCTCAGGCAATGGTTGATAAGCCTAGGTCAAATCGACAACTGCAAATCCGACAATCTCCAACAGTTGATGCCTTGGTGGGACATATCCACAATGAATTTCTGGGTACATGGAATCACTGTACTATCCAAGCGAGAGAATAATATCTTAGCATGAGATGCTGGTCCTTCAAGAGGAAGGATATTGAAAGAAATTATGATCGAATGTCAAAGAGATTTTATGTCCTGAATGAGATAGATTATGTCAACCTTAAGCAGGCGTACATGAATTAACTTTCAGAACCACTTGGAAATGAGAAGTCATGAAAATTGTCTCTCAAAAATATGTCTCTCAACCAAACTTCACTTGGAGAAATATATCACATATATTTGGCAGTCCTTGAAAAGCTATGTAACAACCAGAAGTTCTTGAAACAACTTCCAAAACAAGGAAAGCTTCTCGGAAAAGCATGTGATCGACCAGATTTCACTATCAAATGCAGAGACAAGAAATGTCATTGTTCTACAAGTCATGGAAAAGAAATGAGCTTTAAAAGCAAGTGGCAGAAGAGATATCCAAAACTATATTCCAGAAAAAATAAAAATTCTTCATGAAGAAAACTCAAAGAGGTTTCAAGAAATCAGACAGATGTTACATCTCCAAGAAGAAAAGATATTATGTGAAAAAGTGTCCTAACAAGAAAAAGAGAGACAACCTCCATGGCTACTTAGAACAAGTTGAAGTATTGATGACTCGGATATTGAATCCATATTTTCTCTTGATGATGAACCAACATGTGATACAGTTCTTGCAATGGGTATGGAGTTTAAAGATGGATCTTTAAAAGAAGATACCGGAGATGAAGGAGATAAAGATGACCAATTCATGGGGTTCGACCTCTACAAGATTTCTGGAAAGTGGAACAACCACATCAAGAAGAATTGGTGTATCTAAACAACCCATCTCCATATGCCAAGATCTACATCTTCCCTACCAATTATGATAAACAAATGATTATCATAGCCTATTTTGACACTGGAGCTGCCTCATCCATCATCAAATAAGACCTCCTCCTAGCCTCACATTGGAATTCATGCTCGGTAGCCTTCAAATCAGCAAATGGCCAGATATTCCACATCTCTCTTATCAACAAGCCAATCTACATCCAAATCTTCCCTGAATACATGATTAAATTCAAATTATATGGTTCTGAACTCCCTGGAAAAGACTTTATACTTGGATTTGATATTCTTCATATCCTTTAGAGAGTTTCATAGAACCTGAAAGCTCTCAAATACAAATACCATCTGCTACCTTGGACAACAGTGTCTCATCTGTACCCTATGGAGATAGTTAATCATGAGAGAAAAAATTGTAAAGACGTCCTACGCCAACTCTCATTCGGAGATTACCCTTCAAGAAGAACAAAGATGACAACCTAACCAAAGCAAGCCACCCAAGAATGAACTCCGATCACTACAATCTTGCACTTGAAGAAATTGACCAACTTTAGAAAGAAGACCTTATTGAGAAAACCACTTCACCTTGGGCATGTGAAGCATTTGACATCAACAAACGAGCTTAACAAGTGCGAGGAAAACTCAGATTAGTCATCAACTACCAACCACTCAACCATTTTCTTGTAGATGACAAGTTTCCTTGCTGAAGAAAGAAGTTTTATTCCAAAAACTACCACAAGCACAAATCTTCTCAAATTTTAACTTAAAAGCAAGATTTTGGCTGCTTGGAATCAAACCAGAAGACATACCAAAGACATGGTTTTGTGCACCAGATCGCCATTACGACTGGGAAGTCATGCCATTTGGACTTAAGGTCCCCCCTTTTATATTCCAGATTATGATCAAGATATTCGAGCCTATCCTCCCAAATGTGCTGGTGTACGTCGACGATAATTTTATGTTCTCATCAGACACAGATTCCCACACATCATTAATGGCGCAGTTTCATGGTATCGTACAAAAATACGGTATTATGCTATCTGAAAACAAGATGGTGATTGGAGAAACAAAAATTAACTTTCTGGGCATGCATATTCTTTAAGGCGAATACAACCTTCAACTTCACATTGCCACCCAGCTCAATGAGTTTCCAGATCCTTCAAGCAAATCCAGCAGTTTCAGGGAATTTTCAACAATATGGCAGATTTCATCCATGGTCATGCAAAACATAGATCAGTTCTCTTTGCTCAACTCAAGAAATAGAGCCAGAAATGCACGGATGTAGTAAAAGAATTGAAGAAAATTTCTATGACCTTACTAGCTCTGAAAATCTCAGCAAAAGGAAAAAGAATTCTGCTGACAGACGCAAGTGATTGCTATTGGGGAACAATACTCTTAGAAGAAAATGAGAGATGAGAAGGGAAAAACACATATATGTGGCTTCAAAAGTAGATTCCTTAAAAATAGTGAGAAACACTACCATTCTACTTATAAGCAGATACTCGTAGTCAAAAGAGAAATAGAAAAGTTTGAGTTTCATTTGGTGGGAAACATTTCCTCATCAAGATGAACATGTCATCCTTTCCAAAAATGATTCAATTTATGCAGAAGGTTCTACCACAAGCTCAATTACTCAGGTGGGAAAGTTAGTTTTTCCAATGGAAATTTGACGTCAAACACATCAAAAGAAAAGACAATTTCCTCCTGGACTTTCTTTCTAGGACTCAGCGACAGATTTCAACATGTACCAATGATCTACATCCTCATTCCAGACAATCCAATTGAAGATAATCTATAGAGAATGATCGTCGATATGTCGCATGGAATAAGAGAATCGTTGCTCGACAACGTACTGATCTACATAGGGCTGGAGACACTACATGGTTTCATGAAACTCTATATACACATATATGGTATTGACCAACGTCCAGTTCTTGGCCTCCTTTATCATCCAGTCTATCCTTTCCTCACCACCATCCATATGAACCGTGTTCATTACAGGCGATTTCCTATAAAAGCATGCCTCCTACTTTAGTATTTGACAGACTTATACACTATTTCAGTCCTCATTTACAAAAGTCCAATACTTGGCGAAATGCATATTGACCAGACGAAAGACGCATTATAAACTACTATAAAAATGGCTCACGTTGTTCCACGATGTTACCTAGTGGCAAGAACATGTTTGAGCACATCTTGAGCTGGAAATACCTGTCACGTTCAGGATCACTACAATCCAAGAAGAACAAGACGGCAAAAGAATTATCAGAAAGAAATAGGATGCAAACGTTGAGACAAGCTACAATAATGATGCTTTTAACTTGGGAACTTTCATCAACGCACAAAGCAAATAACATTACTAAATGTATTTGATGAATTTGAAATTGACCCCAATCTTTGTTTTCCTCACATAGTGCACTGACCCAACAGATACGTCTATCTGTTAGGATTGGTCGAAGAAATACGACAAGTGCGAGTAGGCTTCCATGATCAATACACTTGGCCACAATCTAATCTAGATCAGCCAGTCTATAGAGTTGAAGGAAAAAAAATATAAGATAAAGCGATACATTATAAGCCAAAAGATCTATGTCATAGAAGTCGCCTCAAAGAGCGAAGAAACACGACAACAGATAAGATGGACGTCGCCTATGTTTTGGAGATAAGGGGGATAAGTGTGACACAAGTATGTGATAGATCATAAAAACATGTGTGATAAATAAAAAACAAAATATGATGTGAAGTAGATGATTGTGAGAGAGTTGAATAAATATGGGGTTTTATACATGTTATCTGTTGTTTAAAGAAATAACAAGAGACTTTTATCAAAATAAAAACCAAAAAAAGTAACCAAGAAGACTTTTCATACTTGGGATTTGAGATAAAATAAAGATTCGGACGAAATCTAAAATAATTAATAGTCCGACTTGTAACACAATTCAATATAAAAATTTTGCAGGTGAAGAAACTAGTAAGCAATAAAAACATAGTTAACATGGTATAAAATCCTGTTTTAGAAATCGCTAGACGCTAGTCGGACGGTCATGATGGGCCTAGCGTCTAGCGAGAAAATCGGAGATTAAACGGAGATTAATCGGGAACTAGTTTTAGGGTTATTTTATTAAATTAATAATAAAATAAAAATATGTAGTATTAAATATATGTATAATTCTGTCTATGTTAAAATAACTATATCAAATAAAATATAAAACTATAATATTGTTTTTAAAATTACGGTAAACACATAAAAACGTAATTTTAAAAGAAAATTTATGATTTTCATTAAAAATTTGTACATTAGTTATTATAAAACATCATAAACTCTTAATTTAAATGTCTAAATAACAAAATAATACATATTTGATTTATATTTGGCTCTAAAAGTAATTATTATATACAAAATTAAGCGGAAAATAATCGGATTATACGAGTTATAATCAAATTAGACATGTAAATTTAGATAATCGATGCTAGGTGGGGATTAGTCATTAATCGAGGCAGAGAAAGTGGGACTAACGATTTTGCGGAAAGTAATCAGTGCTAGGCGGGGATTTTTAAAACAGGGGTATAAAATAGAGGTACAAGAAACCGAGATACACAAACAAAAAATATTGATTTTTAATATTGCTTTATATGAAATTTTTATGATTTGTGTAGATGATGAATTTTTAGAATCATCCGGTTTAGTGACGGACTCTAAAGAAAAAATCAGTTTACCATGGTCAAAAAAAAGTTTATAGAAGTCAATTGTGCTATTTTATAAGGGTCAATTTGATTTTTTTTTTAAATTTAACTAATTTTAAAAATTCATCAGAATCATTTAACCCACATGGTTGTACACTAGCTCCACCTGTGCTCCGGTTAACTTGGTTCAAATCAAGAATAAACCAATAAGGTCATATTCAGCCCGTCAACATAAGTCCGATGAGCTCTACACCAACCTATGATGGAAAAAGAAAGATAAAGCCAATGATGAGAGAAAATCATCTTCATAACCGACAATAGAACCTGTTTGTTAAAAAAAAAAACCGACAATAGAACCTATTCGTAAAAACTGAGACACCTTTGGATTAAAAATCTCAGTACAAACTACCAGCGACATGTCAATAAAATGTTCGTTGATATTCTCTGTTATAAGATGAAATTTTACATTGAGGACATGCTTATCAAATTTATCTCTATTCGTAAAGAATCATATTGACCATATAAGGGGTTGTTTCAATATATAGGAGTAGTTCTAAATGAAATTTGAACCAGGTAAGTACACTTTTGGCATCGCGTCAACATAGATCCTTGGATACATAGTTACTGAGACAGGGATTGAAGCCAATCTGAAAAAGATTGTCACTGTAATCAAATTTCTTTCGTCAAAAAACAAGAAGGATATATACAGTGATTGTCATGTTGCATCATATACTTTGAATCGTTTCATTGACTGATCAACTGATAGATTATTACGGATAGTGTCGATATATTTGTGTTGTACTTATCGTCTTAGTGTGATAAGGTTTAGATTCCGATATATTAGCACATTGAGCTTATCATGTATTGAGTCAATAAAGCAAGTCAGTTTGATATCTAATTCTATATAGATGCTTACCGTTTTATCAACTATTATGCGGGGAACAAGGATTTTGAGTGGGATAAAAAATGCAAGAGCGTATATAAGTTACCGGAATCATTGGTAGCTACTCGTAGATTTCTCGATGTCCCTAGACTTGTTGCACGTGTTTTTGCTTTCACAAAATTTTGCATCTGTTTTATTTAAAATCCTAATATAGTCTTCCAATTTGTTATAGGCAAAATAGTAGTTTATGTTAGTGTCAAAATGTGCTAATAAACTTTTTTGCCTATAACAAATTACGAGTAACCAATGGTAGCACAATTTCTGATAAGTCAAAACTTTTTTTACGATTTTGATAAGTAATTTAAGTTTGTGATAGGTCAAAATTTCTTTTAAGAAAAAAAAAAGAAATATTTACGTGTATACAAAAAAAAATGAATACCCGAGTCTCATAAATTTACTTAAAGTATATTTAATTATGCGTATTAAATATGTCTACTGTAACTAAATACATTTTTTTAATAGATAATGTTTTTAACCTTAGTAATTTATTATATATATATCCAAAGTCTTGAATAATGTGATAATCTTAAAATGAAAATAATTGATTAAATAGAATTTATCAATACTATATATAAGGAGACTTTTCTATATATAAGAAAACCATTTATGTATATTATTTTATATGCCTCTATATATTAGTAAACAAATTTCTCTTGCTATTTATTTTAATTTTTGATTAATTTCTATCTTATCATGGATATCCATACATAGATATATATTTATATATAATATTAATTAATTAAAATATCAAAAAGATATAAAAATAATTTGTGGTGATCCTTAAACCTTACCTGCAATTCTTATGAATTTTTGAAATACTAAGCCGGCCATTAATAACTATCACACAGTTAGTAGATATAAATAAAAAGTTCCTAGAAAATCAAATGCATCATTGATAAAATTAAATATCAAATCCAGTACCCTATTTTTTAATATATATATATTTTTGATGATTTCTTTCATTTTAGAAACGAAATTAAGAAGAAAAAAAAGTTGAAATTAAAGAAAATGACATATCAAAAACTGGTAGATATGATTCCTAATTTAAGCAATCCAAAAAAGTTTTATCTGAAAAAGGAGCGTGTTATCACGCGCCTTCACGTACCCTTAAAACACGACTAGAAGGAGTCAAATTAAAAAAAATTACCAAATTGTGTGACCTTCAAAGGAAAAAAAAAAAAAAAAAACAGAGTCTCTTTATAAATCTGAGAAAAATTATTCAACTTTTCTAAAACTTTGACATTCTCCTTCCTTCTTCGAACTTTTTAAAAAGAGAGAGAGAGACTTTGTAAAACCAGACGATGATCATCATGATGATAATGATGAACAACATGTCCTTGTGTTCTCTTTGTTAAAATCATTCTCTTTCTCGTTCTTTTTTCTTTTTCTCCCTTAGAATCCATAATCCTCTGTTTTGGTCTCTGTTCTGGGCTCTGTTTTTGGAGATTGATCTCAAAATCCAGATAAGAGAAAAAAAAAAAAAAAAGGTTTAATTTTTATTTCAGATTCATCTCGAAATATTTTTTGCTTTTTGTTTCCAGCTATTATTTTCACAAATCTCGACATAACTCATCTCGATTTCACAAAATCCTTGTCTCCAAATCCAATTTTTTTCCCCTTTTTGTGCTTTTGATTTGAGATCAGTTATGGGTTGTGCGAGTTCCAAGCATCGTAGTAAGCGTTGTGTTCATTGCCAGCGAGGATATTCTCCGGTAGACGTACCGAGAAGCCAATCTGTGCACCACCAACCACAAAACTCTGAAGATAGCTGTCACATGGTGGCTCTAAGTTCGTCTAGCCTTGGATCTCTCAAGCTATGTGATTCTTCTTTTGGGCATAATCACAAACACTTGGCAGACTTGAGCGATAAGCTTGTTTCCGAGGAATCTGCGAAAACGGGAAATGGGTTTGGTCCAAATGTGGTCAGAGAGAAGTCTGACAAGGAGAAATTTAATTTGGAAATGCAGGCTAAGCTTATGGAGGCGAAGGTTTGGTCAAGTATGATGAATGAGAAGATCCCAAAGGTTGTGCCGAAGACACCGATTGAGACGCCTCCGGGGGAGCCTGAAACGATTAATACATGGGAAATGATGGATGGGCTTGAAGACAATCTTAGTCCTTTACGATCACCAAATCATGTGAGGAGCTTTTCGTTTAATGTTTCACGTAATGGTGATTGCGAACGAGCTAAGTCGAATGGTAACGGTGAGACGCTTTGGCTTCAAATGGAGGAAGCACAAGGGTTTGAAGATTTTGATCCTGAGATCATTTCTTCGTTTAGGAAATCGCTTCAAGAACTTCCTTCTGATCATCCCTTTCACATTTCGGTTCACGATTTCAGATTGAATCCAAGTTTCAATTTCTCTGTTGATGAAAAGGAGGAGGAGTCTTTGGATGAAACAAGAGAATGGGCTGCTAAAGAGAAAGTGATACTTTACTTCACAAGTCTTAGAGGTATAAGGAAGACATATGAGGAAAGCTGCGATGTTCGGGTTATACTAAAAAGTCTTGGGATTAGAGTGGATGAGCGAGATGTATCGATGCATTCGGGTTTCAAGAAGGAGTTGAAGGAGCTGCTAGAGGATAAGTTCAACAATGGCGTTGGGATCACATTGCCTAGAGTTTTCTTGGGGAGGAAGTATCTCGGTGGAGCAGAGGAGATTCGAAAGTTGAATGAGGACGGGAAGCTGGAGAAGCTTCTTGGAGGCTGCGAGAGGGTGGAAGAGAACCAAAATGCTAATGGGCAAGAATGCGAGGCTTGTGGAGATGTAAGGTTTGTGCCGTGTGAGACGTGTTCTGGGAGCTGCAAAGTGTACTATGAATATGAAGATGAAGACGATGAGGATGAAGAAGATGATGATGATGAAAGTGTAAAGGATGAAAGAGAGTATGGGTTTCAAACATGTCCTGATTGTAATGAGAATGGTCTTATTAGATGTCCTGTTTGTTGTAATTAGTTTACAGTCTTTACATAAAAAAGGCAACCTTCAATTTATGTTTGTTTTACAAAATTTGAGTTTTGAGTGATTGAGAGTTTTTTTTCTTGCCTCTAAAAGATTTTGTTGTACATAAAGAGGTTTTTGATTCTGAAAATGTCAAATTGGAATTAGGATGTGTTGTTGTTGTTGTTGTTGTTGTTGTTGTCTATTCTTTGAAATTCTAGTCATGTGTTTACATCTATGTTTGACTCATATTTTTAAAAGCTGAGTGTATTTGTTAGCTAACAAAACATGACCGGAGAAAAGGGGAATTGTCAAAATTCTAGAGCTTTTTTTTTTTGTCGATACGTGAAACTCTTCTTATATGATGTTCCCTTTTTAATTGTCATATAAGCATAGTTGGGAGACTTGGAGGAACAAAAAGTGTATCTGTTCAGGGTAAACGGCAATGTGAAGATTAAATTAATTAAATGCAATTTTCTGATTCCACCTTGGAATGAAATTAAATGTACTGTACTAGTTTATAAAATACAGTACATTTTTTGAATAGATATTTGATATTTTACGTGAATAAATATAATAATATTTAATGCCAAATCAAATCTTATAAAAGTTTGACGGCCTCATTTATAGATTTGCAAAACTCTTGTGTTCTATTAGAATATTTAGTTCAGGTAAATATATTAATATTTAACACGTTAAGTATTAATTTCAAACAATTTCTAATATGAGTATGCCAAATATTTGTATTAACATAAAATTTTCTTGATTTTTCTTTTATTTAATATACATAAATTCATGCACACTGATTTTTTTTAATATATAGTGTTTATAGGTGAGGTACGTGCCGCACACTGTGACGCACACTATGAACAACATGAACATTATTTGAAAATGAATATTTTAGAGAGAATCGAGCTTTCGATTTTGCTGTTGATGATACCTAAAAATGGAGTACTGCGCATAAATCTGTTTTCGCGGAATGAAATCTTTGCAAAAGAAAAATATTGTCGATAACTAGAAGGTCATTCCAGATAATACTCATCCACTAAGACAATTTATAACTTCTCTATGCTTAAGGCATCCCCAACAAATCCTTAAAACCTTCAATTTTGAGGTTTTTGACAATCTAACAATTTATCGATAATATTTTATTACCTCAAATTTTCAGTTTGAAACCTCAAATTTTCGATAACTTGTGAAACCTCAAATTTTCAGTTTAGTCCCTATATTTATGTCTTTCATAAATAATTGTATAAAATTTAATTAAGAATATACTTAAGCACACTAAAATAAATTTAATAAACAAAAAATAATTTATAATATTAAAAAAGTCTACAAAATGAAATATAATATTAAAAACAAAGTTACAAAAAAATATACATTAAACAAGGTTCCCACAAAATAAAAATACATTAAACAAACTTAACACAAATTAAAGCAAACTACACACAAATTACTTAAACACACATATATTACAAGTTGTACCAAAATACTAGTAATTAGGAAAATCAGATCATGAACCTCCCAGATCACAAAAATATTGTCCATAAATATTTTGAGCAAATGAAGGTTGTTGTTGCTGCTCTTGAATTCTTTCTGTATGATTCTCGCTTTCTCAGACTGCATAAACTCACTTGTATTGTCATCAAGAGAATCTAAATTTGTTAGTAATATCCTATCATCCTGTTCTTGTTCTTTAAGAGCTAGTTTTCTAGCTTAATTTTTGAGACGTAAGTGCTGCAACTCATAATTTTTACTCCTAGTTGTTGCATTGTCTTTTAAGAAAGTAAGAATTTTCTTCATTTGATGAAACTATTGAGTCAGCGGTGTTGGTACCGTGATCCGTCACTTCGGATCATGGGCTTGGGCCTTGGACAAATATTGAGAATGGGCCTAAGACGGACAAGTGAGATGGGCCGAAATGAAACCGGCTGCTCGGCTGAAATGCGGAACACCGAAGTAAAAGAGTAACGGTCGGGCAAAGCATCTCGGAGTTCGAAGATGGTTCGAAAATCAAGCAATAAATCAAATTAATGAGACCACGGGATTTATGGAGTTGATTGATTTGATTTTAATTGTAATTAGACTATAAATACGAGAAAAGGGGGATGTAGAAGGGGACGGAAAAACTTTCGATTGGCAATAAGAACATTCACTTTTTTCATTTCACAAATATAATTCTTCTTTTCTATTTGCTCGGAACTAGAACGGTGATAAACAGTAAAACAACCAGACTTAATTCACTTTGGAACTCAGGTGAAAACCTTAGTTCCCACAAGCGGATGAATTATTACCTTCAGCCATTTTTCTCTTCAGTTTTGCTTTCTTCGATCCAATAGGACGTTGTGATGAATTTGATCCACCATCTTCACTGCTTAAGTTGATTGAAAATGAAGACAATCAGGTGTCTGTGATAATGGAGATCCGACCGTATCGCTTTCGGCAGTAGGAGTTTCTAGAATACTGATATGGACATTGTCGGTAAACTTTGGAATATCCATCATCAAGGCCCACACATGTTCAAATTTAAAACATTTGTTAAGTTTTGGATCTTGTATCAATAAGTGTTTTGATTTATCCATCTGCATAGAATTCGTACACAAAATTATCATATATAGAATAACAAACATTTGATGAATATTTAAAAATCATATATACATTTGTTGAGTATTTACTTACTATTATGACACCCCGGTTTCAGAGACTTGCGGAGAGGTTTAAAAGAATTGATTTGGCCACCTATGTCAACAAAGTGCACTTATCTTTTCAGTCAAAGGTCCTGAGAGAACTCCAGAGTTAAGCTTGCTTGAGCTGGAGTAGTCTCAGGATGGGTGATCTTCTGGGAAGTGACTATCCGAACTGTGCGAGTGAAGACAAAACACAGGGAAAGATCATGTGGTGATTTGTAGGGACAGTAACAAGTCTTTAAAGCCTCCCGGACGTAGCAAACCGACCGTCAGATATGGTTGGGCTCACGGGCCTAGTGAAAGGATGTGAGGCTCATTAATGAAGGTGGGCCCATGGACTAGGATTAGACATGGGGCCCACTGAGAGGTTGGCGGTCGGAGCGTTACAAGTGGTATCAGAGCCGAAACCAGATGAGTGTGGAGTCGACTGGGGTCACACCATCAGGGGTGACGGTCTTGGTGCGCAACGAGGACGTTGCGATCTGTTAGTGGGGGTGAATTATGACACCCCAGTTTCAGAGACTTGCAGAGAGGTTTAAAAGAATTGATTTGGCCACTTATGTCAACAAAGTGCACTTATCTTTTCGGTCAAAGGTCTTGAGAGAACTCCGGAGTTAAGCATGCTTGAGCTGGAGTAGTCTCAGGATGGGTAACCTTCCGGGAAGTGACTGTCGGAACGTGTGAGGACAAAACATAGGGAAAGATCATGTGGTGATTTGTAGGGACGGTAATAAGTCTTTAAAGCCTCCCGGACGTAGCAAACTGACCGTCGTATATAGGTGGGCTCACGGGCCTAGTAAGAAGACGTGAGGCCTATTAAGGAAGTTAGGCCCATGGACTGGGATTTGATATGGGGCCCACTGAAAGGTTGGCGGTCGGGGTGGGGGGGGGGTTACAACTATGTCTTGTTCGGACGCCCCACTTAGATGCATATTTTCTACTTGGTGCACACAACTCTTCAAATTTCTAATAGCGTAGAGAATAATACCCATCCTACCTTGTAGAGATCTACTGCTTCTAATCTCCCAACTCTCTATTTTTTTTTCAATGTAACTTTTCTCTATTTTCCCCATAATTTCCGCAAAGCTTGGTTATTGCTAACTATTGGATCTTGTGAAATTTCTAAATACACTCGACATAAGAACTCATCTTCTTGTTGACTGAATGATAAGCCTCTATTTTTTTCCATATTTTTGTCTAGAAAAGAAAGAATTCTTTAGAGTGTGAGTTTTTTGTTAGGCAGAGTCTATTATTTATACACAAGAAGGGATGGATAATAATAGAGTTTCAATCTAACGGTCGACAACAAGTGAAATAATAAAGTTTTTTTATTGATGTACATATATTTTACCATGTTTTAGCACACTTTAATCCTCACTTTTACATTGTTTACTGGCTAGTTTTAGCACTTTTATGCATTATAGCTTTTGTTTATGCATTATGATAAAATTTGCATAGCATTTGCATATTTGTGTGCATAAATAGGTGAATTATGTATTTTGGAAGCACAAAGGAGAAGTTGTGAACACAAGGAGACATCTAGCAAGGAAATAAGGCTCAAAAGAGGAGGAAAGCAATCACTCGACCATGGACTCGAGGACACACTCGACTGTTGCAAAGAAAAAACACTCGGCGGGATTCAAGACGAGCCCCTCAAAGATCGACTAGAATGAAGATCTTATGTTGGAATTAAGCTTCAGTGTTCTTCATCAAAGTTTTAGGAAATCGAGTTAGCTTTCCAATGCCGGTAGTTTCCGTCTAATCGGGGTTGCCTTTGAAGAGTTATCCCTATTTTACTGAACATATATTATCCCAGATCGAAGACTGTAACTACTTGATGGACCAACCACTCGACCATACACTCGACGGAGCCCTGGTCGAGCACATGGTCGAGCACTTGCAGCCAAATTATTCTTGTGTCATCTAGATAACTAGGGCTTCTCTCATTTCCTATAAATAGGCCTCTCACCTCTAGCCACAGAACAAGCTCGTTTTTTAGGTCTAGCCACCAAAACTTGTAATCTTAATAACTTTTGATCCTTTAAATATTTTCATTTGAATTCTTATGCAAAGTTGCTTATTTCATCATTTTGTTTCAATTATGTCTGTTTCAACATTTTCTGGGTTTGTGTTCTTAAATCTTATGTATTAGATCTGAGTAGAGATAGATTCTTAAGGATGGGTTAGGTTGGTAGAGAAATTGGTTTGTTTAGGTTGTTTAAGCTTGAATTCTAAAGAAGATCTCTATGCTATCTTTGTTCTGAGAAGTTAAGGATAGATCTTAGGTGTTTTATCTTCCAAAAGATGTTTAAGATGCTCGATAAGACTAATACTAGAGATTATTGTGCCTAGTCTAAGATATTAGTTGTCTAAGGTGTTTTGGACAACTAATGAATCTGGATCTTAGTGCCTGCTTAGTATGGTTTCACCAATGAGAGTTGGGTTAGAATGTTTCTAAAGTTGATTGTTATTGTCATGAGAGTGGATTAGCAAGTTTATGACATCATTTTCTAACGATTAGCTCTTTGCTGATTGAGTTTTGTTAAGAAACCTAGATATATTAACTTTAATACCAACCAATTATTCCCATCCTTAGGATCTGTTTGCTACTTGTTTACTTCTGTTTCTTGCATTTAACTACTTTTCATTGTCTGCTTTAGTTTCTGCTTTTAGTTTTGCATTTAATCTTTTGTTCTGCATCACTCGACCTTGGTTCATACCATGCTAGACCGAGTGCAAGCTCGGGCTCTAGTTTGTTTAGTTGTTTTCGCTCTATTCTGTTCTAGTTTGTTTATGTTTACTTATGCTTCCTAGTTTATCTTGCTTAGTATTGTTTATTGCACTTGTTTTGTAGTTTAATTATGCTTAGCACTTCTTTAAGTTGTTTTGTTTATTGCATTTCAATTCTACTTCATTAGGTTGATAGATAAACCCTCTTTTCTGACTTGGCTTAACTTGTTCTATCTTGATTGCATCTTTTGTGATTAACATTATCCCATTTGGATTGACACCTTAAGTACATAATTGAACCTGCTAGGATAGACATAAAAATCCTAGTTTCACTTATCTTATTCAATAGTAACATTTTATCTATAAAACACACACATATAGACGTTAAAAAAATACTACAAAATATTCACTTACAAAAAATGAATTTTAATATTGGAGGTCCATCTTTTACTCAAAATTCTTCATCTTCCGACTCATCTGAGTTTGATGATTTTTTTATGGATGACATCGAAGCAATGGATACAGAAGAAAAAATTGCTGCCAATTGTTTTCTCAAGAACAACCGCCTTAAGCACCAAACCACTCAAGAAAACAATCAAGTAATTTTCGAGGCTCTATTCCTGGACATGTGGTTATACACCGTTACAGAGAACATGTTCACCACAATTTGTACAACGATTACTTCTCTACCAATCCTGTCTATGGTGAAAGAGAGTTCCATCGTCGATTTTGAATGTCAAAAAGGCTATTTCTTCACATTGTTGATGTTGTCAAATAACATGACAACTAATTTATTCAACGACATGATGCTTCAGGAAGATTGGGCTTATCTACTTTACAAAAGTTAACAGCTGCTATTAGGATTTTGGCATATGGCATGTCTGCTGATACCACAGACGAATACATCAAAATAGGAGAGTCTACAGCAATCGAATGCATGAAGCGCTTTTGTCGAGAAATTATCGCTATTTTTTCGGAGTGGTATCTTAGGTCACCAACAGAGGGGGACGTTACTTGGCTTCTTTACATCGGCTAACAACGTAGATTTCCTGTAATGCTGGGTAGTCTTGATTGTATGCACTGGAAGTGGAAAAATTGTCCAACTGGTTGGGCCGGACAATTAGCAGGTCGTAGCGGAGCACCCACAATCATTCTTGAAGCAGTTGCAGATTATGATCTATGGATATGACATGCCAGGAAGCAACAATGACATAAAGGTTTTGAAGTCATCTAACTAAAGAAAAAAGAAGTTATAGGCCTCGTGGGATAATATCAATCACTTTGCAAAATAATCCAATTAAAAAATCCTCACTGAACGCGAATTTGTTATGTTGGGACATGAAAGGGGATCCTATCAACTTGTTGATAAAATTATTTAGTAATTCTTAACAATTGTTATCTAGTGGATCATTTGGCAATATAGACTCGTCGATAAAGGTGCATGTGTTGTGTTTGATGCCCCCATTTGTTTGTTTTCTTACCTTTTTTCTACATGTTTATCATAAAATACTAATGTGGTATTAATTATCAGGTGTATATAATATGTGCCCCATGTTAATTAATAATTACTCTTCAGGATCCTCCAGTGGTTACTCTCATAATTTATCGACTCCAATGCTCTCGTCTCTCGCGAGAGTGTTTTTATTACTACTGTCTACAAGTACTTGTTTTACCCTCTCTATCTTATATTGATTATACATTGTTTTGATTAAACAAAAAAAAATTTTACTTTCACAAAAAAAAAAACTTTTTTACTTAAAAAAAAAAACCTTCTTTACAAAAGTCTTAGTCAATGGTATCTTGAATAGAATACATGTGGTTTCAATTAGCGAATAAGATACATTGTTCATGATCATTTTCTAAAATATGCTAAATCTTTTTTCAACACAACTTGTGGAAATTAAAATCTAAGAAGACAATTACAAAACTTTTTTGAATTATGCTCTCTTAGACAGGATATTTTTTGACAATTATCGATTGGAAAGGATATTTTTATAATAGTCATCAAATGTTTATCTGAATCTTTACAATAATAGTTCTTACTTTATGAATTTCTACAAATATGCATATGATCAATATTCATACTTTTGCCACTTTTAAAGCATTATATGTGTTCATTCTTGGTGTTGTGTTAAACTATCTACATGTTGATTTCTTAGAAATAAGCATCCTTTTATTTAATTCTTAACTATTTGGTTAAACACTGAAAGTGTAGGATTTTCTTAGACACAAAAGGATAACTTCATTCTTATCTTCACTCATTATATCACATCGTCTATATATAGTAAAGACTAAGGATTTATTGTTTGGATTGATTTCTGACTTGTGTCATCATCTGTAGAGAATTAGAGATCTAAGAGCATCAAATCTGTTAGATTGATTCCTGACATGTGTCATCATCTGCAGAGAATTGGAGATGTAAGAGCATCATATATGGTCTTCACTTGGAGCATAGTGGGAGCTGTAAATGCTGGTTTGATTGTATGGATTATTGCACATGGTGTGAAAGAGGCTGCTATGTTACCGTTGGAGACTAAGGCAGCTGTAATGTTTGAAGCTGCAGTGGAATTTGTTTGATTGTTAAGGTCCATTGTTTCTTGTTGGACAAAAACTCATGTGGACTTTGGAGTGATGTCCTCTACATCCCCCTACAAACTTAGTGTGGTAGGTGAACCAAGTTGAACCTCAAATCTTTGAAGGCATAGATTAGCAAAAATGTGAAAATGTCAGCCAATTGATGGACTGCTGAAATATGGTAAACAACGAAAGTACCATGTGCAACTTGTTTTTGAACATATAGTGATAGTGTCTTGAAATGTTTGGTTTTTTATGTAGAGTAGGATTTGCGGAAAGATAGAGCGCTGAGAGGTTATCACAGTACAGCTCTGGTGTGTGTGTATGAGAGGCATACCAACATTCTCAAGAACGACTTTCAACCAAGTTATTTCAGCTATAGTGTTAGAAAGACATCGATACTCAGCTTCCGTTGAACTATGAGAGACTGAAGATTAACATTTTGAAGACCAAGAAATGAGATGGGTACCCACAAAGGTACAAAACCACCAGTTGAGCGGCTGGTAGTCTGATAGCCAACCCAATCACTATCACTGTAGGCGCGTAATGTGGAGTCAGAGTTGTTTGAGAAAGAAATGCCATAATCAATGGTACCTTTGATGTATCTAAAGATTCATTTCAGCAGACTGAATTCAACTACGGAGGGATAATGCATCTTTTGGCACACCAAATGGGCTGCAAAGTATTTATCTGGTCGTGTGAGGGTAAGATATTGCAGTTTTCCTGCCAGGCTTCTAAAGAATGTTGGCTGGTCAAATTTTTCTTCTTAACCTTTCACTTTTTGAAGTTCTTGAGGTAATGGTGTAGGCGCAGGCACAACAGAACAATGAGATCCTGCCTGTAGCAACAAGATGATCTTCTACATACTTGTGTTGATTGAGAAACAGACCTGCAGAATGATAATGAGCTTGTATACCAAGAAAATAACTTAGTTTCCCAATATTATTCATACAAAACTCTTGATGCAAAGATTGAAGCAGCTTGTCAATCAATCCAGGTTTGTTTCCAGTTAAAGCTATATCATCAATATAGAGCAACAAAATGATGAGATCATTATTATTGTAATAAAAAAAGAGAGACATATCTTTAAGGATGCACTCAAAACCAAACTTCAGAAAAAAGGTGCTGAATTTGTTAAACCAAGCCCGAGGTGGCTGCTTCAAACCATACACTGCTTTGTGAAGTTTCCAAACATCAGAAGGATTGACTGTATCAAAAAATCAGGAGGTTGATTCAGTAGACTGATTCTTCTAAGTATCGATAGAGAAATGCATTTTTATCATCAAGTTGCTTGATTGCCCACTTGTTGACCGTTGCAGCATGGAGAACAAGATGCATTGTCGCACTTCTGACAATAGGACTATATATTTCAAGAAAGTCAAATCCTTCTTCCTGATCATAATCTTTTGCAACCGAACGAGCCTTTAATTTATCAAACTTTTGTCAGCCATAATCTTTGTTTCAAAAACCCACCTGCAGCCAAGAACATTTATATCTGGCTGATATGGAACTAGAGAAAAAGTTCTAGTTTCGACAAATGAGTTAACTTCATCTCTCATAGTAGCTGTCCAACAAGGATGTTTCAATGTAAAAGCTACTGTTTTGGGCTCTTTATGGTAGTATGCGTTAGAGTAAAAGCATGTTTTGGACTAGGCTTCCGTACTCCATCATCTTCTCTTGTGACCATAGTGTGATCATTAACAATATGAGCCTCCAATGGATGAAAGCCAGCTTCTATAAAGAGTGGAGTAACAGTTTGAGCTTAAGCATCAGACTCTATTGTTGCAGATTCGTCAATATCTGGAGTAGGATCCAATACTGTAGGTTCAATAATTGGAGAATGTTAGTTTTCTGAAACAACAGTGACTGGAGACACAAGTTCTTCCTGTGAAGAGACTACTTCTGCAGTAGTGGTACTTGGAGTCATATGGACTACAAGCAAAAAGAAGTGGTGTTGTCATTGCAGGAAAAATATTAGAGTAGTCAGTGGCAAAAGGATAGACATTCTCATCAAAAAAGACATGCATGCTGATGTAATTAAACACGACATGTAGGAGGATAAATACACCAATACCCATTGTACTTATCATTATGCCCAACAAAAATACACTTCAATGACCTAGGATCAAACTTGCTGGCGCCATAAACACAAAAAGTAGGATAAGAGACACTACCAAAGACTCTTAAAGCTGAATAATCCGGCTTTTGCTCAAACAATACTTCATGAGGGCTCTTGAAGGATAGATGAACATATGTAGTAAGAAGATTACTAAGAAAGCTTCAACTCAAAATGTTGTGGTATTTTCCTCTGAAACATGATGCTAAGCCCCAATTCAGTTAATTGTGTCTGTGCTTTTTTTTTCTGCCAATCCATTCTGTTGTGGTTTATGAGGACAGAAAGTTAGTTGCTTGATTACACAATTTGCAAGGTGATAAACAAATCGTATACTAACAAATTCACAACCCCCAACACACTAAAACATCTTGATTTTATGATTGAACTGATTCTTAACAAGACTTTAGAACAACAAGAAAATTGAATAGAACTCAGATTTATTCGTCGAAGGGTAAAACCAACAATAACGCAAGTAACAAAGATAACATAATATCTCAAGGGGTTTACTAGCTAAAAAACTAGAAGAATAGAAGGGAAGCTGAGCACTCTTTCCAAGCATGCATGCTTCACAAGGCTTGTTGGTGCGTTTGTTTATTGATATCTTTTGAGTAGTAGACAAGTGTTATAGAACCTCTCCACTCGGATGCCCCAAACGCTTGTGCCAAACTTTATCACTAGTAGAAAGTTATCTTGTAGAATTAGTCCTGGGTGTTTAGTTATTTCGGTCAACCAAACAAAAATAACCAAGAACCGATTTTAATTTTATAAGCTGCTGATCGGTTTATTCCAAATAACCAAACCCAAACCGAACACCTAAAATTTTGGTTCGGCTCGGTTCGATTATTTTGGTTCGGATTTTTGTCCCAGAGCTATGTAGAATAGTAGACTGAGTAACATTCGGGCATACAAGCACATCATTAAGAAGAAGATATTTAACTGCCAACGGCTAAAGTGGAACAGAACCAATGTGAATAAAATGCAAGAACTCACCATTACCAACCATTACAGAATCGTGGCATTGATAAGATTGTGCATGTTTCAGAGTTGTAATAGAGCTAGTAATGTGAGAAGTGGAGCTCATTTTCAGTGTGTTGGTCTCCCTCACACACCCTCATTGCAGCTAAAACAGTAGGTAACTCTGGCTGAACAAAAGCTTCATTTTAGCGATTGTAGCATTTGAAAGCACTATGTCCATACTTTTCACATATTTAACATGTTGACCGCGAGGAATTACTGTTCTGACTGCTAACATGCTGCTGGAAACCGCAACCTTTGGTGGAATAATTTCGGATCCAGACCTGCCTCCTCCGCTATTAGATCCTCTTGTATCAAAGTAGCATTTTTCAGCTTGGATTGCAAGATGAGGCGTAACAGTAGAAGCAGTAGAGTATGCTTTCAACTTATCATCAAAGACAATCACTTTTATGACCACATCTTTATAGCAAGGACCAGGCAACAAATCCATAGAGCGTTGTATAACAGTAGTAACAGACTCATACTCTTTGCCTAGGCCAATAAGTAATCCATATATCTTTTTTTAATCAGTCATAGGAAAGCCAGTAGAACCCAATTGATCAAAAATCTGTTTCAGTTCACTAAGATACTCTTCCATAGGTTTTCCATACTTAAGACAAGAGCATGCACGCAGTTTTGCAAATCAAACTTTCTAGTAGAGGAGACTCTATTAAAATTTTTAGCAAGAGCAGTCCATACCTATAGAGCAGACTACATACCATAGAACACTTGCAATGCTGATTTAGGTAGAGAGCAAAAAATCCACGCCATGACCAGTTGATCATTTCTGACCCATTTCACGAACTCTGGATTTGGTTTTTTAGACGGACCTTGAGCATTTGATAACAGGATTTTCACACATGGTATCAATTCCCTATGTAGTTGTAGTACAAAGGGTTACCAATCCAAATGGTTGTTATGCTAGCATATGAGATATGATCAGAACTATGCAAGTCAAGCCAAGCAATAAATGGGTTTGATCTAACAATCCTAAAACCATTAAAAGAAATTAAATAAACAAGAACCACACGACCTAAGCGCTCGATGCAAGCATTCGAGTACAGGATCGGGTGGGGTGATCGAGTAAACAAAGAAAGTATGAACAACTCGAAGGTGTACATGAAGCTGGTGATCGAGTACCAGTTTGGGTATAGGGTCGAGTGATGAATAAAAATGTAAACAATTAAGATGCAAAAGCTCCTAAGGATGGGGTAATCGACTCCTAAGTGTTCCTGACCAGTATGGATGTCCTATATGCCTCAAGAAAATATTCTCTATACAATGAATCTCTAAAATCTTGTTAAAATACTCTTGTGATAGAAATAATCAACCTTGATCACTCCCCTACCCAACTCTCGTTGGAGAAACATGACCAAGCAGGCAATACAAACCGATTCATTATTGTCAATATACTCCTTACACATCTAATCTCTTAGGCTAAGTGAGTAAATCTCTAGAATTGATTGATTCAAGCCTTTCATCTATATCTCTCGATGGTAAAACACCCTAGATCTAATCTCAACCTCTTGGTATGTTGATAGCATTAAGAACACCAATCTAGAAAGGAATTTATAAAACATAAACAACCAAGCTAAGACATCCTAACCGATCAAGAACACCTAATTGTTTATCCCATCCCTAGAAACTTTGTTTCACTACTCAGATTTCATTGCAGAAAACATAAAAGCAGAAATAAACAAAAATTTCATTCTATTGAAAAATAAAATAGAAGTGAAGAGTATAGAGTAGAAATCTAAAAGGATAGCAAAAAGAAATAAAAATAAATTCTAACAAAGTAGAAAAAGTGTTTGAGTCGCTCAAGATCTCTCTCAGGAGCTCTCTCTCTCTGGTTTGAGTGTCTTCGGCATGCTAGGGCGAGAGGAAGAAGAGGGGGGGGGGTTTATATATGGAAACCCTTTTAACCTAGCTTCCCAGTCCTGCCCGAGGGTCTGCTCGATGAAGTGCACGAGGATGAGGTCAGGTTACTCCTCGGGTAGGTCTTCGGGTTGTTCTTCCTTCTCTTGAATCCTCCTCGATCGGGTTGGGGTTTGGACTGTTTTTCCAGCTCAGTAGCTTCTTCAGGTACATGCTCGGATTTAACCTTGTTTCTTCCCATTTTAGGCTCTAAAGCACCTGTTCATCCAAAATATGCAAATTCAAGAATGCAACACCCTAAATGGCCTAAATGCAAATTCCTACAGTTAATGACCTAAAAATGCTAAGATTAGGGTATAAACAATGCAAAATATAGACAAAAAAAGATGCTTAAAACATGTAAATTAGAGAGTTATCAGACCCCCAAACTTAAATCTTGCTAGTCCTCGAGCAATGAAGTAGGAGGATGTGGTTTAAAAATGGGGACTCATAACCTTTTTGTGCTAAGCGAAGGGTTCAAGCTATAGTCCTTAAAGATAGTTTAATGGTACTAAGATGAATCAACATACTTACAAATATTTTTTTATGCTTATTACCATGCATCAATCTAGTTCAATCTCCAACTAAAAGTAAAGACTTTCAATTCCAAAGAACATCTCTTTCACATTCATTTAAGTGTTTGGCGAATTCTTGCAAATGGAAGGTGAATCAAGCTCAATCGGTTCCAAGGGTAAGGCTTTTTGGTAGGGTGGTTTCAAACAATATCTTTGGGTGGTTTTCTCTCAAAAGAAAGAATGCTAGACAGTTGTGAAAACTATCTAAGATTGAGAACAATTAGGGCAAACAAAGCTTAACTCTTGATAATCTACCATTTTCTCATTCACTTTTTTTTTTATCAATCCCCCTAGAATAAAACTACCCACAACCTTGATTTTAACTTTTTTTTAATAATCCCTAAGGTCTAAACTTTAAACATCTAGCTTTTTTTTTTCTTTCTTTGCTAAACTTTAAAGGTTTGGGTTCAAGGGTAGGAAAAACAAATCGGGCCAAACGAAAAGATTGGCAAAAATGGAGTGCTAACCCGAGTTTAGAGTTACCATGAGCAAGTATTCAAATTCCATAAGCAAGACAATTTAAGTTCAGGTTAAGTCCAATAATATAGAGATGATTCAATGTTCAAGCAAGTGGAGGAAGCATTCAAAAGACACAAGGTTTTAAATAAAGATTTTTCATTTTTTCCAGAGATTGATCTAGCAACAATGAACTGTGATTAAGAGCTATAACTTCAATCCTAAGGTTTGACTTTAAACAAGGTAGTTTTAAGCATTGTCCTATAAGATGCATATGCAAAAATCCTATATGAAGCAAACTAGACTCAATCCTAATATGTAAATGCAACTACATGAACACT